>NW_014575547.1:0-152222 GCF_000708205.1 Mixia osmundae IAM 14324
AGTCTTCACTCCTCGCAGGACTTGGCAACAAACCTGGCAAACCTCTCAGCACCAGCATGGCTGCGCTACTGCCTCATCGCGCTGGGGACCCGTACTACGGGCATCCATCTTTCGTATGCTATGGTGCGTATGTGACAGTCGAACTCGGGCGACCAGCGCGATACCTGCACGTGCTTTCGACTGCTCGCCGTCCTCTTGTCCAACTCGTCTTCCTCACTTTGGACCTGCTGCTCACTTGCACTCCACAGTCTCTGATCGATCTGCTTGCCAGTCTAGCAGGCGATGACCTCGTAGCCAAGAGCTGGCGGGCTAGCCTTGCAGATATGCATACTTATGTTTTTTTATATTTTGCCTTGTTGCAATGAGAGATGAGGTCAGCAATCGGCCGATCGGCCGTGTGGCCATCTGTGGCGACTAGCTGGGCTGTCGCAGCTCGGCCAAGCAGCCTCTGCTGTCATCATTTTCAATTTAGCTTTCAAATGTCGAATATCGAGCTCAAGCTGAGACCAAGCTAAGCTACAAGCATTGACGGACTTAGTGACAGGCAGAGGCGACAGTCAATGCACGATCACTGTCCTCATCTCTCATTGCAACATGATGCAACATGATCGCATAGAGCTTCAGCAAAGGCAAAATATAAAAAACATAAGTATGCATATCTGCAAGGCTAGCCCGCCAGCTCTTGGCTACGAGGTCATCGCCCGCTAGGCTGGCAAGCAGATCGAGCAGAGACTGTGGAGTGCAAGTGAGCAGCAGGTCCAAAGTGGGGAAGACGAGTTGGACAAGAGGACGGCGAGCAGTCGAAAGCACGTGCAGGTATCGCGCTGGTCGCCCGAGTTCGACTGTAACATACGCACCATAGCATACGAAAGATGGATGTCCGTGGTACGGGTCCCCAGCGCAATGAGGCAGGAGCGCAGCCATGCTGGTGCTGAGAGTAGTCGCCAAGCTCGAGGTCGAAGTCGTACGCACCATAGCACACGAAAGATGGATGCCCGTGGTACGGGTCCCCAGCGCGATGAGGCAGTAGCGCAGCCATGCTGGTGCTGAGAGGTTTGCCAGGTTTGTTGCCAAGTCCTGCGAGGAGTGAAGATTGAGCGCGGCGCCTGGCTTTTATAATGTCACCAGACGCGACGAGTGCAAGAATGCTTGGACTGTCAATATTGTTCACCTCAAATAGGCCCAGGCAAAGCGCGCCACCTAGAAATGTGATCCGCAAGCCCAAAGGAGGCGTGCACGCATATGCACTATCTAAAACAAGCGCATCCCGATGCCATGAGCTATGTGGGATATCTGCAGACCCCCGGAACAGAATGCGACCAGCGCTACACCCTCGTGCGAGCACACGAGTACGCTGATAGCACGCAAAATCTGTCACCAGGACATCATTTCGCACGTAAAATGTAAATTTCCACAGTTCCTAGCGGTCATCTGCACCAGTGCAACGAAGTGACGCAAAGCCGACTAGCTCTATGAGATTTTCCAGACTCTTTGCCGAGCGCGGCGCGGACTGCGAAAGGAAGTACATGTACGCTTTGTATGCGTGTCATGCATGCTATGAGCCATACTGTGAGCGGCAGGTGACGCGACGTGTCGCGTGTCCACAAGTGCCGAAAGCCGCGCGAGGTATTGCCGAATATTCAGTGGGCGCACCATTGCATCAGCGATTGCAGGCGCTTGGGCGCTGGCATGAGCGCAGCGCGGCGCTTGCCAGTCACCTATCGGGCTCTTCCTAGCGATGAGGCTGTCGAGCCTCACCTCGCACTGCTCAAGTCCAAAGTGCTGCCACTCACCGATCTCGAGTGGAAATCTGCTTCGAGAGCTAGCAGAACGATTCGTACGCTCGAAGTCGACTTTCGCAGGCTTAGCGACATTTCTGAGACAACTCTGAGCGGTGTCTCGGCTCATGCAAACCTGCTCGAACGGCCACATCTGCACTTGCTCTTCGTATTTTGCGATGCGCGTCTGTAATAAGAGGCACTGATCAGCAGCTGACTGGGGACAAAGCAGGACAGCGACCTGTACCGGTCGACTGCTCGTCAACAGATCCGAGAATGGCTAGACTTTGTCACTGCAAAGCGCAATCAAGAATGGATCATCATCTCCCTCTCTGCTGTTCCGCGCGCCACTTCGTCCAAGTTCTATCAGCGCAAAGGCGCCGTCTCGGACAAAATTCGTGCAGACTTCAATTCGGGCAAGCGGGACAGGTAAGCATGCATGCCCTCGACGGCGTGCACTTCTGAGCTGACGCTGATATAGATGCGTTCACATGACAATGACAGCAGCGCCCAGCGCGGATCTCGTGCTAGATCATGCGACGATCGGTGATCTGTCCAGCAAGCTCAAGGATGCTATCATGCAAACATTTGATGTCAATCTCACAGCTTACGAGGAAGAGGTCAGAAAGAGTGACGCCCAGAGACAAATACCAGGCTGGAATTTCTGTACTTTCTTCATACACAAAGAAGGCCTGGCGCACTCTTTTGAAGCGATGAACCTACTCGAAGACGCCCTCATTCAGTACGACGAGCTAGAGGCTTCATTCTTTCAAACGCTAGTCGAAAGCAATTATGCTTGGTTGAGCGGTATTGATTCGCTCGCGCTCGGCGATGACATTTTACCGCTGCAACAAGACATAGAACGGAAACCATACCGTCAATTGATAAGATCGAACGAGATCACCATCTTTGACTTCCGGATCTACCTTTTCAGTCGTCAAATGAATCTTCTCGGCCGTATGGGCCGTATCGTCGAATTAGCAAAGCGATCCCTCTTGTTCATTGGCGCGTTCTCAAGGTCGCTGCGCTCATTGGCACCACCAGACCATGCAGCTTTCATCGAATCTTGGACGTACTCTGCTTGCATAAGCATCGTCACAATGTGCGATCAGCTAGCGAACTCGAGGGGTCAAGATGCGCTCGAACTACCTGGCTTTGCTGCTCTTCGTTCAGAGCTTGTCGAGCTGGCGCGAAGGCAGCTAGAAAGGCTAGGACAACGACTGACTTTCCTCCCAAACGCTTCGCCTGTCGTCGATGATGTCGTACATATGGAAAACACTGTAGCTGGCGGGCCGGCTAGTGCAGCACCGCCTATCAGCAACATAGAGTTTGCGGCTGCTCAGAACAGCGAAGAATCCTTTGATCAGCTCTATATCCGCTTAACTCACAAAGCTATCGAAGGCTATCAAATCAGCGGCAGGAAACGATCCAGTCTGAGGCTTCACGTCTCCCTTGCGCTGCTAGAACGAAGGCGAGATAAAGCCGCGTCTGCTCAAAGGCTGCTCTCTCATCTGCCTCGGCACTATCTCGAAGGCCGATGGACTGGCATTGAGTGCGCTCTTCTGGCTGACTGCGCACTGCTGCAGGGCGAACTTGGGATGGCCAAAGACAAGCTGCTGAGCACGCTCGCTCTTGTTCGTGCCGGCATGAATTTCGGCATTCGCAAATGGTCGCCCCAAGTCGTTCTTCCCGACAGATCAGATCAACCTGCCCCGGCGCTTGCGGCTGCACTCATGAGTGATATCTACTCGCTTGCGTCCACGCTAGAGAAAGACTTTGCGGCGATCAATTTTCCCACTTTCCGTGTCAGCATTTCAGCTGAGCAGGGACGACATGCCCAGGACGAAGACGCTGCAATCGTTACGCTTGCCATAGAGAGCTACCTGCCTTGTCAGGTCGACATTGCAGAGTGTCGCCTCAAATTCTCGGACGCAGATGGCGAGTCGTATTGGTTCTCGTCCGCTGCCTGTATGCTCCAACCCGGCAAGAACAAGATCGATGCTCATTGCTTCATGCCCCTGCATGGTGCATTTGCGCTAGAGCTCTCGCAATTGCGCTTTTCCCGCATCATCTTCCAGTATTCGCATAGACCCTCGGCCGCGTCTGCAAAAGTCTCGCCATCGCAGTCTACTGTGACCTTTCCACCTGATCCACATGCTCTGGATGTAACACTTGATGCGCCAGAGCACGTCCATCTAGATCGAGGACGAGACATGATCGTATCGCTGCTGACGGGCCGCAATGCACTCAGCTCGGCGCGAATACGCTTGCAGGCTCTGCCAGGGAACAGATCTATTGATCTGTCGTCAGCAGAATCTCTAGCATCACTCAACGGCGTGACTGCATCGCGAGAGACGCTGCAGCTGTCCAAAGTCGATCCGCGCATCTGCAGTCAATTCAGAGTTCCCCTGAGTATTGATGCCTCAGACATCGTCGTTCTTGTGGATTATTATGACCAGCGCAAGTCGAAGGTCAGGCGGCAACTGCGAGCTGTGAGGCGTCTGCGGGCTGCTTTACCATTCAGCGTCAATGTGCATGACTTCTTCAGACATACCTTTGTGCTGTCACGCTTTGCCATCTCTAGCGACGATGCATGCTGCCTCAGGATACGATCGGCCACGCTCATTGGCACAAGCCCCGATATTGCTATCACTTCGTCAGCATCTCATTCGAGTGTCGTATCGCCAGAAAGACCTGCTTCGTATGTCTTCAAGATCAACAAGCCAAATGCGAGCGTGGGCGAGCACGGCAAAGCGATGCGATTCGAAATAGTGTATCGATCCATCGAAGACGAGATCAAGCTGATCTGGTCATGCGCCGTGCGAGGTCGTCTGCAAGAAGCTGGCTTGTCGCTCATGCAGTTCGCTGTCGACCAAGCTTTCGAACACGCTGTCCAGCTGTGCGTAGACGTGCCCAAATACGCGTTGACTGGCCACGTCTTCTTCCGGCCTTTTGACGTGTCGCTATGGGACAGTGTCATCAGGGATAGCTTTTTGTCGCTTGCCGACCAGGCTACCCTCACTGCTCTCCTAAGCCACATGCATCGACACTCGGAACTCGGTCGAGGTGATGCAGTCGATTGTCGATGGCGTCATCTGACCATACCTGTGGAGCTGCCCACGATCTCGGTCTTAACGCAGGCTTGCCTGACACTCGCAAATCCGTCTGGGCTTGAGCTCGGTCAATGTGCAGAGGCAAATCTGGCGCTCAGCTGCACCTTTGCTTGGGCTGCTCCGAATGAGCAGACCAATCTACACGAGCATGGAACCTGCATGCGTTATGAATTGAATGCACCAGCATCCGATTGGATTGTCTGTGGTACGCGTATGGCAACCTTCGACGCTGTGGAGGGCGTCACGCACCGAGCTACCGTCTGGCTGATCTCTCAACGCGCTGGAAATCTTACCATGCCCTCGATCATATGTCGACCTGTGGATGCTAGCTTGACGAGCGAAACACACTACATCAATGCGGCCACTCGAGTCGAAGTACTACCTGAACGCGAGACAGACGTTGCTTCAACGCACACGCTTACCTATCTAGTCCATCATTGACGCTTGCCATTGTTGTTGTGACATGCATGTACATACAAACGACATCTAGGCGCCTGATCCCGTTGCTGCTCTCTTGCTCGCTTGTGACCATTTCTGAATCCATGGATGCACAGCGACTTTGTGCAGCGGCAAACGATCCTCAGGTCGGTACTGTAGCAACTGCAGCGCATCATCAGTCAGCTCGAATCTTGTCCTGTTCTGCAATACTGTACCTTGCCAATGAGATCGCGGGCCTCTTCTGACACATGCGCAGGAACGGTGTACTTGACCGCACAAATCCTCTTGTGCGTCGCTGCTCTGGATGTCAGCTTTGTGGGTCACGATGCAAGTAGAGCGTACCCGAAGTGCCCGCCATCTCCTCAAAGGGCGGCGATCCGGTGAGAAACTCATAGGTTAAGACACCAATGGCCCATAGATCGACTGCATGGGTATGCGGCTTGCCCTCGCACATTTCCGGCGGCAGGTAGTCGAGCGTGCCGCACATCGTCGTACGCCTGTTCGCTTGTTAGCTTCTCAATGTGATCACGTGGAAGACATGCCTGTCCGATGGCGCGTGCACACTCCAGCCAAAGTCACCAATTTTGAGCTCGCCGTTGATGCCAAGCAAGAGATTCTCCGGTTTGATATCGCGATGGATGATATGCTTGCTATGCAAATAGCTGAGCGCATCTGCCATCTGAGCAATGTAGCGACTGCTCCTTTTTTCGCCGAATCTACCATGTCGCGAAAGCTGCTTGTAGAGTTCGCCCTTGGCAGCAAATTCGAGCATGAGGAAGACACGCTTCTCGTCGTGGAAGTAGCCATACAGTCTGAGTATGTTCGGATGCCGTAGATTCTGCTGGATCTCGATCTCTCTGCGAAGCTGGATCTCGACGCGATGGCCGATGAGCTCGGCTTTGTAGAGACACTTGAGCGCGAGGATGAATTTGGGCTCTTTCTTTGTTCTGACCATGTAGACCCGTCCGAACTTGCCTTTTCCAAGTGATTTACCCATATCGAATGAGGAGAGTGACCATCGTTCAGCAGGGCTAGCATGGGCATGACTGTCGACAGATAGGACTGTGCTCTGCCTGAGTGATAATCTGCTCGTCTGGGACATAGCTAGCGCTGCATCGTCTCGCTCAAGTCCGCCATCGTATCCACCAATGTCGATTTGTCTCGCAGCGGCGGTCGCAGCAGCCATGGTCGTCGTATGACTGCTCGCCATTGAGGGCATCCTTGCGCCTTGACTAGCGCTCATCTGTGTTTTGCTCGCCACTGGCGCTATTGGCGGAGGCAAACTTGGCAGAGCAGACGTAGATACTGAGAAAGCAGAGACGGGCGGTCTGGGCATGAAGGAGCTTGGCGGCTTGGGCTGGAAGGGCACATGGGGTAGCTTGATCTGCGTTGTTGTCGAGAGTCGATTGACGGCCAATGCCGTCGTTCCATTCCGTACATCTGCAGGTCTGCCGTTGCCTACGAAGATAGGCTTGAGTTGTGTGCCCAGAGCAGGCAGGACGAAGCCATTGTTGCCCTGGTCGTACTGGTTCGAGATGGATCCGAGTGGCAGTCGAGTGCTATTGCTCAGTGCTGACTTGTTGTTGCTCGACAGTGACAGAGTCGACAGAGGACCGTCTAGCGCAGTGCTGGCTTGACCATGAGCTGTCTGGCCTGACATGCTGGCCCGACTTGTCGCCGAGTGAAAGTGCTGTCGCAGGTTTGTCAGTCGCCGTAGAATTTACGTTCAACGACGCGTCGGTCTCGTGCATCGTCACCAGTACATCGGCAGCTCGTGACCGGCAGATCGCTCACATCAGCCAGCATCAACGCTCATCATCGCTAGTGCGACTTGTGCGCAAGATCAGACACGCTCCACGCCGGCAGAATGAGCTTCTTTGGCGGAATGCGAGTCCATTGAACCTTCAGTGCTTTGGGCCCTGTTGACACGCTCATGCAGAGCGAAACAGCGCACTTTCAAGCCCAAAAAGGCACGCACTACTTCTCAAGATGTGACTGATCATGTTGACAAGTCTGTTCTGAGCAGACCAATGTCCCGGAGGGTACAAAGCAGTACCAACTCAAGAAGTCGGTTCACCGCGCTCTGACTGCTACAAGGCCGGGCTTAGTGACAAGGCGAGTGACAGGTATGCAGAAGCGACGCTAGGCTCAGGCAACTTGCGTGCTGCCGTCGTCCTGCCCGAAGGTGAAGACCTCAACGAATGGCTCGCTACGAACAGTCCGCGTCTTGGCCACCCTGCGCTGCCGGTGCTGATGATACTGCGACAGCTGTGGATTTCTTCAACCAGATCAATATGCTTTACGGCACCGTCACCGAATTCTGCACGCCTCAGCATTGCCCCTTGATGACGGCAGGCCCACGCTATGAGTATCAGTGGCAGGACGGCGTAAAGTACAAGAAGCCAGAACGTCTCTCTGCGCCGGGTCGGTCCAGAGGCCATCTCTTCTCCTTAAGCGCTGACGAAAGACGGTGTACAGCTTATGTCGATGTATTGATGAATTGGGTTCAAGGTCAACTGGACGATGAAGCAATCTTCCCATCCAAAATGGGCGTGCCCTTTCCAAAGACGTTCCACCAGACGATCAAGAGCATTGTCAGGAGGCTCTTCAGAGTCTACGCGCATCTCTACAACCATCACTTTGCACAGATGTGCGCACTCAGTATTGAAGGTGAGCCTCGACTTGCCGTCCCAGCGAAGCGCTGAGACAGCGCTGTGAACAGCCCACCTGAACACCTCGTATCGACACTTTCTACTCTTCGTAAACGAGTTCAGCCTGATCGATCGCAAAGAACTCGCGCCCCTTGCAGAACTCAATGATGGCCTGATGGCTGACCTTGGTCTGGCGACGGGCACGCAAGCGATCAAGGAGAACATCGCTCACTAGCATCACATTCCCGCCTTTGTGTATTCTGCATCGCTCAACATGAGCATGTATACCTCTGTAAGATGCATCCTCAACATGAGCATGTATACCTCTGTAAGATGCATTCTCATGTTGCACCTTTCGCTAGTGACAGCGATATGAGATGCAATTGAGAGTCTCGACGCTACAGGCTGCACATGAGCACACAAACAGTACACGACAATGAGCAATGAGGACAGACAAGGCTAAAAAGGCCTGAAGCGACGCAAGACGCGCTTCCAAAAGAGTACAGCCGACTCGAGGTCATCAGGTTCGGCTTGAGAAGCTGCTGGGCGTCCTGCGGAAGTAAAAGAGGCTGAGCGTTTGAGTGGTGAGGTATGACCGCCCGAATGAGTGCTATCGCTCTCGACCTCACGCGAGGTCAGCATCGAAGAAGGTAGAGAGGCATAGAGACTATCGATGATATGCCGGGGAAGCGAAACGAGCGAATGTGACCGGTGTACTGCCGTCGGACTATCAGATTCGCTCAGCACGATAGCGGGCTGAACACGGCCCGGTTGATCTTCGATCTCGGTCTCTTCGCCGCTGTCCATCTCTGCATCCTCGTCGAGAGCATAGCCAACGGCGTAGCCTGAATAATCGCCCAATTCTGCAGTAGCCCAGGAGGAGAGCCGTGCTACACCATGCGAGCGGTCTGAGGGGCGTTCGCGCTCGATGTGACTGCTGAGAGACTGTCGAGCTGAATAGCTCTCGCTTACACGCCGTCGGCTCGGGCTGCGTCGGGGGCCAGTTGGCGTAGGCGTCTCGCTCTCACTGCGACCTACATCAGCTTCGATTTTGTTCAGAATGCGAGCAAGCTTACGGATTTGCCGAACGAAGGAGAAGGCGGGTGTCTTGGTCGATATCGAGCATATTGTTGACGACATCGCCCAATGAGAACTTGGCTTTGCGAGTGGATGCAACAGAAGGCGTTGCAATGGGGACGGAGGCAGGCTTGTTCTCTGCCGCGCTGCTATGACTTCGCTTGCTGCCCTTATCGCTTATGCCCGACCGTTTGTGGCGACGCTTGGCGGCAGCACGAGAGGCCTGTGACCTCGACATCTCGAGCTCTTCCTCCGGCGGCGGGGTAGGATAGTGCAGTCTGTCTAAGCGATGCGCACGCGTCGCTTCACTCTGCTCTGCATCGCTCGTCTTGACGCTGTCCCGAGCAGGATGGGCATGACGATTTCGATAAGCTGCTCGTCGACCCCTTCTGTCTCTCCGAAGTGCTGAGATGCCAGCTGACTGCGCTTGAGGCGTCCGAGCGAGCAGGTCCTCTTCTTCGGAGTCGGCAGAATCGTCCGAGGTATAGTAGACCCGCTGATCTTGTACCGAAGCGCTCAGCGAGAGGGCATCGGGTATCTGGGACAGGGCGGATTCTGTGAGTGCCCAGGATGAGCCGGAGAGGATGGTCTCGCGGTGACGAGGATCATGAGGTACATGATCGGATGTGATGTCGTCAAATGAGGAGAGCGAAAGCGTATCGAGAGCTCTCTCGCGTTCAGAGGACAGCAAGTCGGAGTCATCGTCATTGGCACTCAAGAGGCCGGCAGAGTGGCCGATTTGATGCCTGTTCGCTCGAGACGTGCGAGTGGCAGCAGGCGTCCAACTGGTCGAGCCGCCCGTGGAAGCCGTCAGACCGGCAGCACTGGCATAGAACGACGGTAGCTCAGATTCGTTGGCGGAGCTCTGACGGGATGAGGTCGAGTCTGCCGACCGGGGAGGGGCAGAGAGGAAGATGCCGCTACCGTCATGGGTCGGCAAGGAAGGAAAGGAGAGTGTCGTGTCGGCGGTCAGCAATTCGGCCGTATCGCTGTGACCATCTTGGCTGTCCACGTCGTCGCCGGATGAGGCCCGAGCCCTCGTGGCAAGAAAGGCAGGTCGCTGGTCACCTATGAGCTGCCAAGTCGTACTACTGCTGCTGCTGCTGCTGTGCTCTCGATCGACTCTGCTCGACTTGGGCGGGCTCGTCACGATCGGCTGAGGTGTACCTATCGGTCGACGGTGACTGTCCGTCGAGGGCTTGTCGAACACGATCCAACGTGGGTCCTGACCTGCGCTCTCATCGTACACGTCCCGCTGGAGCGAGGACGGAGGATGGGAAGGGTCAAGGGCCGATCGAGACTGGCTCGTGCTGGCGTGATAACGTGATTGGCCATAGTCAGACTGGAACGCGCTGGCTGGCTGTTCGTCTTGCTCTGCACTCTTGCGAGAGACCAGAGCTGGCTTCCTAGCCTGGAAAGTCGCCATACCTGTCCTCGTGACCGTCTGGGGAAGCTCAGCAAAGTTGGGTGAGGTCAGCCGATAAAGTGGGCAGGCTAATCTTGACGCGACCGTCGGATGGCGACAACCTTGCGACGACTCGCCACTTCCTCACCAGCGCAGATCAGAAGAATGAGCTCGTCCATCCAAGTCGTAGAGACCAAGAATGCGCCTGCAGCAGTAGGCGCTTACTCCCAGGCGATAAAGTACAATGGCCTGGTCTACACTTCGGGCACCATTCCCCTTGACCCGGTCTCCATGAAGATCATCGATGGCGCCATCGAAGAACAGACGGTCAGACTCTTCTCTACGTGCTTTCACACCTGAGAGCTCACATCGAAAGGTCCTTGACAGACTCAGGTCTTCACGAATCTCAAGGCAGTCCTGGAAGCCTCAGGAGCGTCGCTGTCAAGCGTGCTCAAGACGACCGTCTTCCTCAAGGACATGAACGACTTCCCCAAGTTCAACGCCGTCTATGCCAAGTATCTGCCCAACAAGCCCGCTCGTTCGACGGTCCAAGTGGCTCGACTGCCCATGGATGTCCTCGTCGAGATCGAGGCACTCGCTGTACTCGAGTAGACAAAGCCTGGAGAGGCAGAGCAGAGCATAGACAAAACAGCGAGAAAGGTGCATTGTTGTTGACAAGTAGCGCAAAAGAGTAGGCGAGCTCTGATTAGTAAAGAAAAGGACGAGTCCTAATGTGGGTGTGTGGGTGAGAGCGTGCGGGTCTGTTTTTGACAAGGGGTAAATTGGGGGTATCGGCAGTTTGCCAGGGCGAACGATCGAACGACAGAACAAGGCCAGGGGTATTGGGGGGTTTGACATGGACTTGCTGCAGTTCTGGTCGCTCTCGCCATGACGAATATCTCTAGTACGTTGCGCATATAAAGTATGAAAGCCGTCAGGAAGCATGAAAGGCGGCATGTCTTTAGACCTCCGCCAGACTGCCGCCAAAGCCGTTGCCGTCACGGGAGCTCTTCATGCCCGACAGACCGATCAGTACGAGCAGTCCGGCGAGAATGATCGCATCTGCGACGCCACAATGTCAGCCAATGCCCTTGGAGAGCAACTAGACAGAGGCACGTACTCATCCATGCAAACGCTTCACAGGCGCGCAGTGTCGTCTCGTGAGGGAAGTTGGGGTTCGTTCGGAGTTGCTGAGCGAGCGCGGCAGCTCCCGCTAGCCAGAAGATGAACGTCACAAAGACCTGCTCCGATGTCAATGATGGGACAGCGAGATCCACAGAGAGATTTGACTGACCCAGATACCGTGAGATGCGATGGAGAAGAGGACGTTGCCGGCCATTCTCAGGAATCCAAAGATGTAGAAGATCCCAAAGATGAATGTCCAGAGTGAGGCGAACAGGAGGAATCGAGTCCTGCAAAGGCCGAGCGCATCAGTACACTCTTGTCCGCTCTCGTGACATCGGCGGAAGGGGCAGGACTTACGCTGTCTTGAGAGAGGTCTTGCCACCATCCCTGTTGTAGTCGCCTACCAGCGCACCAGAGATACCGATCTAAGTCCGCGCGAGCATGTCAATCTCTAGCAAATGTAGATGCTCGCCTCACAGCTTGCAACGTTGAGCGGTGCTTACCTCGATCAAGCTGAAGAACACAATGGTTGCGAATAGCGCTGGGTGGGCTGCTTTCATGATGGCCATCTTTGCTGTGCTTGTGGTCCTTTCTCTTTCGTAGTAGGTCCGCTTATAAAGGAGTCGCTAGATCTGATGAATCAAAACTCGACCGACTGAGTTTCTCGAAATGGCAGGCGCAAAGGAATCGATGCGGTCATCGGACACGTCGACAACCACCAAGACGCCACGTCTGTCGATCACCAGGCCGAAAGTCGAATGCTGCCAGGTAGCCGCTCAGCTTCGACCATCAGAACTCGGACCGAGACGAGACGAGTCCCATAGAGCCGATTGTCTCGTGACATAGAGGATGCGCGCGGTCAGACCATCGCTTGACAACGCCTCACCCCTTTGCACCCAACGTGCTTGAGCTTCTGCGCCATGCCGTCGTCAAGTGCTCGTACGGGCATGGCACTCGACCGAGACTCGGCCTCTGCTCGTCCAGCCGTACAACACAACAGTTCGCCCGTCTCGCCTTCTTCGTTTGTAGGCGCGTCTCTTTCTGTCGACCCGACAGCTCAGCCGCAAGCAAGTACGAGCAGACTGAGTCCTGCTCTTGTGCCGAGCACGAGCACACCAAATGAGGTGATCACCTTGCCGCCTGCCAAGATTGAGCCCAAGATTATACCCACCCGCTTGGCAAAGGATGGCATCAAAGAAGTACCGGCACGTTTCGAACGTTGCGAGCTCGAAGATCTCATCGGTCTCGTCGGTCAGCCTACGCATCCTGCATTGACCAGCTAGTGTCTGATGCAGGCTTGACAGCGTCGATGTTGACGAGACTGATCGAACACAATGATCTCATCCCGCTCACGCCAACATCGCTCACTCGCTTTCATTCGAGAGCCCCGCCAGGTATTTCCGTCCACGACTATCTCGTTCGGATATCACGCTATACCAATGTCGAGCCTTGCTGTCTCCTCATCCTGCTGCACTATATCGACAAGATCTGCGAGAGTCTGCCCGCGTTCACCATCTCCAGCCTGACCGTACATCGATTCGTCATTGCGGGCGTGGCTGTGGGCAGCAAAGCACTCAGTGATAGCTTCTGTACAAACGGGAGATACGCCAGAGTGGGAGGTGTAAGCATGCAAGAGATGAACCTGCTCGAGAAGGAGTTTCTCGCCGTCATCGATTGGCGCCTCACGGTCAGCATGGCAAGCTTACGTCAATCCTACGTGCTGACGTGGACCCTTTGACAGACGACGGGAGCGTTATTGTCGCACTATTACGCGAGTCTGGTGGGTTCTCATCCAGGCTACCGGCTCATGGACGAAGAGGCACCTACCACAACGGCCCCAACTTTGGGACCGACCGAAGCCGACGATGATGTCCACATGATGGCTGCGCCTCCGCCGCCAGAGACGTCTCCCAATGGTCAATCAAGCCAGAGCTCCGGTTCAGGTAGCGCGTCACAGCCATCACCCATCGAACGGAAACCGCGTTCGGCGCAGAAGAGGACAAGCAGCGCGCTAGATAGCAGGTCAAATTCGCAAGGACGTTCGAGCTCGGCTGCTTCCACACCTGTGAGCTCTGTCTTTCAAGTCGCGAAGCACTTGGGAGCAAAGATGATCCATCCCCGGCATCAGTCTGCTTCGCCAGATTCGAGCGTATCATGAACCCTACGCACGACAATCCGCATTTGTATGCTTAGACGCAGCTTCTCGATGCATTCGCACGCTCAGGCAGGCGCGGAAAGATGTGCATTGGGCTCGCTCAGATGTTGTCATACACGCAAAGTGAAGGGTAAGGTTCTCAAATTGTCAGAGTAGTGAGAATGGATATGAGGCTCTCCTCGATGAATGACAGGGTGATCTACTGAGTTTTCTCGTCCTTCTTGGCCTCGGCATCACGCTTGACCTCCTTGCCCTTGCTCTCGGCCTCACGACCGAATTCCTTTGCCTTCTTCTCCGCCTGTCTGGCCTTGTCCTCGGCAGAGTTGAGCAAACGTTGGACGTTCTCCTTGCCGCCGTTCTTGTACCAGATCCCGGCGTTGAGGTAGGAAGCATAGCCGAGCCAGAGACTGTACGGTACATAGGCATACAGCGTTCGTTCGTCGACCTTTGCCGCAACGGTCTGTCTCTCTCTCTGCATCAGCGCGCGTCTCGCTAATGTATGTGATGACGTACGGTGAGGCCAATGACCGTTCCTGTGAGGGTGAGGATGTCGACGAGAGCGAGCTCGACTTGGTGCGCGCTGAAGAAGAGCGGCGACCAGACGAGATTGAGCGCCAGCTGGGCATAGTGGAGCGTCAACGCCGTCTTTGCGTTCTCCCGAACGGCGAGACGAGGGCTCGTGTCGAGGGCCTTGACGAGCAAGTGGGAAGCGTATCCCATCCCAGCGTACAGCGCAGTCCAGACGATAGGGCTGCTTCTCGTGTTAGCACTGCCTGGCCTGAAGATAGAGCGGTCAGGACGCACAAGGCAGCGCGAGGAGGCTCTCCCTACGCGTCAACAAGTCAGCGAACGCTTGCTGATGTCGTAGAGAGACTCACGACTGGCTTCTTGAGGGTGTCATACCAGCTATCGATGGAGTTGCGAGTCACCAAGCCTGGGATAAAGCCTGTCGCGCGCTTGTTAGTCCATCTCGACAAGCCCTGGAGTTGCAGACGTACCGAGTGCGACGGGTACGCCTACAGCAATGGCGGGAGTGCGAGGCACGTCGACTAGGAAGCTTGGCAGCGTGACCATTCTGTCTAAGAGGCGGCTTCTGGTTGGCTGCGGTCGTACGCTATCGCAACAGTAAAGGACGGAAGCTTCCGCGTAGCGTCTCGCGTCGTCGGCGAGTTTCGAGTCGTCGCTAAACATTGACGAGATGTCGCCTATCCCTTCGTTACCTTCTCACCGACGACGACTTGTTACGATCGACAAACAGTCAAGATGCTCAAGAGACTCGTACTGCTCGTCGCTGCTTTGTCGTCGGCTCTGGCTCTGCCCGCAGATAATGCACCACGAGCCGAGTTGGTCGTGCCGCGCTCGCCCGACAGCGTAGCGACCATCGCAACAACGAGCCACGACGAGCGTTCTGTGCTCGATGATCCTCACGGCATCGTCTATCATGCTGACTTTCAAGGCTTCGATACGTTCGGCAGCAAAATCATCGAAATCAAATTCGATATCACCATCGATCTAAAGACTGGAGTATGTCGCTAACCTTAGCAACCACAGAAGAGTCTGACTGTCCTGCAAGGGCACTATCTTTTCGAACTACGCCTGGCCCGTGAAATACAGACTGGGCACAACAGACAGTGAGCAGCGCAGCCCTCGGCGCTGTTCATGCTGATCGATTCCTGCTGCAGCCGTCAAGAGTGATCCCACTGGACGCACCCTTGTAGCATGCTGGTTCCGTGCGTATGACACGCTTTCCTTCACGCCATGCTGCTGAGTACAGCTTTGACAGTCACCATAGTTAATCTTCTTGATGCCAATGTGTACGCGCGCTTTGTGTCCGTACATCAACCGAAGCTGATGGAGCACACGCAGTGCCTTCTGTTTCGCTTACAAGAGAGGCGAGAAAAACATCTACGCCTACCGATATGGGGATATGAACTGGCATGACAGTGAGGCCGTAAGTGCGCGCACTGCTACGTATCTGCGCGAGCTGATGTCCGAGTACATGTTCAGCATGTCATCGAAGTCGAGACAGCTACGTCTGTTGCTCGTGCCCCAACATGGCTTTCACTGACCCTCGCTGTCACAGGATGACGCTCAATGGTGTCGCTTACGATAACGATCCGACCCTCTAATCCTTTGCGCCCGTAGAATGGCGTCTGGCACGGGAAACTCGCCTTGTTGTCTGCCCATTTCTGTCTCAATGTTAGACCCTATCACCATCGGCCTGAGACGCATGCACGAATCCTCGATATCACAAGATGCCTCGTGCGTGGTACGTCACTGTGTTTAACGCGTTAACGCGTCGGCGCGAATGGGTTATAATATAATGGCTGCACCGACCGGGTTTTGACAAATGCCGTATGAGCCAAGCACCTGATAAGCCATGGCGAGCTTATCAGGTCTGCGTGGAACGGGCTACAAGCAGCTCAATTGGTGAGTATCAGCCTCATCAAGGATGAAGCGGGCTGACAGGCTGCAAAGGCTGCTCCTCGTCGAATTTGTCATTGCTGTCGTGCTCGTCACTTTCTATCTGTTCTACCTCAATCGTCTAGCCGGTGTAGTGCTGGGATGGGCCCTCAACAGAACGATCGGCCGGCGGAACAACGCTCGCTTTTTGTTCGAAGGCGTACAAATAAGCCCACTCGGTGGTCGGATAGCCTGGAAAGATGCTCGCTACCAGTCTCGCAATCAGTCTCTGAGAGTGCTCGAAGGCAATATCACCTATAGATGGTGGTTGAGGAGGACCAGGCAGGACCAAGACAGCCGTCCAGACGCTCAGAAGCTGCCCTGTCGTCTGGCCATCCGGCTGGAAGGTGTCGAATGGTTCCTCTACAACCGCACGCCTTCTTTCGATGACATATTGGCACAGTTGGCATCCCAGACCACCTCAGCAGCGCCCTCTGTCGTCGACAAAGAGCCTTCTCGCCCTCAATCCTTCACAGCCCACATGCACAATGACTCTGCCGGCGAGCCAGCCGATTCGAGTGGAGATATCGATTGGCTGCGTGAGCTTCTGCCTGCAGAGGTCAGAGCGTTCAATGGAAGTATCGTACTGGGCAATGCCTCGACACCTACGGTTCTGATCTGCGCATTCGATGCTGTCGCCGGCACGTACGAGACCGTCAAGAGCAGGTCAAAGCACGACAGGTATAAATCAGTCTTTCACTTCCTCTTCGAGAAGGCAAAGATCATCTTCAGAACGAACCCAGACTACGAGGAACCCCTGCTAGAGCGCGGTCAACGTGCTGCAGACTTACTTGTCGTTCAAAATGCGCTACCAAAGTCGACGTTTGACCACATGAGCTCTACCTTTCAAGCTTTGCGCCAGGGTGATTTTGCAAAACGCTTCAAGCTCTACTCATTACAGACCCTCGATGCGCCCTTTGCTCACCCGGACATGGCAGCATGGAAAGGCTTGGAGCGATACCGGACGGAGGACACGACGGGAGCTCACGCGGCGGAGTACGCGAAAGTCACAACCTTGCTCGACACGCCTGCTCTCGATCTCACTTACTATGCCGATGTACCAGGCCGCGTTCCGGATCAAATCAGTCAGCGTGCGCACGGTCTGCTCGATTCGTATGACATCGGCAATGGCGATCTAGCGCCAGAGTGGGGCGTCGATATCCAGATCAGAGGCGGCGTCGTCAATTATGGTCCCTGGCTAGACCGACAGAGGGGCGATCTCATGAAGACTTTCACGCCCGCCGTCTTCCTCGATGCTGTCGAGACTCCGCGCCTACTGCCTGGTCAGACTCGCTTGCACACTGCTCTCAAGATATTTGCAGAGTTCACTTCGGCTACCAAATTTCGAGTTCCCACGCGGGAGCAGTCCAAAGACTGGAAATACGACGGTATGACGAACGACACTGACTCGATGATCGGTCTCGGGCCCAGACCTTACGGCTGGTTTGACATCTCAGTCGGTGCTAATTCCACACTCAGCTTCGTCTTGCCCATGATCGCCTCCGCGAGCGGCTACGATACTGTCATGGAAGTCCATCTCGACGAGTTTAGCGTCTCGTCTAGTGTCAATTACGTCACCTTCCTCAAGGCCTCTCTCTGCCGTGTATCGCTGCAAATGCCTGCACCATTAAAATGGGATTCCTTGCACCATTGGGTCATCACGACATCGCTCACGTCCGGCGAGATCTATCTCCTGCGAGACCACACATACCTTATTGCTGACCTCGTCAAGGACTGGACGGCTGCCCCTGCTGCCCCGTTTACCAACTTTGTACCCTTCCTTTACAGCATCGATCTCACGCTCGTCGACTTCAAGCAGTATCTCTATCTCAACGATCACAATATCATCAACAACCCACTCCAGATCTCTGACAACACTTTGTTGCTCATCGATGTGCCCCGCCTGACTGCGCATATAGAGGTCCCGTCGGACGTCTATAATGCCTCGGAGAATCTGGTCACGTTCGAAGCCGATGTACGCTGATATCTCTTGCTCGTCGCATTTGGCTGACCTTGCTGATACAAGGCCGCAAATGTGGACTGCAAGTTGTCATTGCCCGAGTGGAACACGTATGCTGCCTTTGCAGAGTCGGTCCCGGTTCATTTCGGCTCGGTGGCACATCTTCATCTACACGGCAAGTACACATACCATGCACAGGTAGAAGTAGGTCAAGTCGAGTCGCTTGATCTCGACGCCAAGGTACGCTCTATTTTTGAAATGTTGCATACTTTGAGAGCTGACATCTGTGAAGCTCGTCGATATGCGCTTCAAAGCGCTCGGCTACGTCCTTCGCACACTCGTCAACCTGCGCGACTGCTATTTTGGCGTTTTCACTCACTTTGCAACTCTCGAGGAATACCGCTCGCGCCTGTCGCGTGACGTTCAAGGGGATCCACTTGAGCGCAAATGGCGGCCTGGCTTCAACGAAATCTTTGATGTCAACCTATGCCTCGAGATACAAGATGCGGCAATGGTTCTCCCGGAAGATCACTATCGTTGCAACGACGGGGTTGCTTTGCTAGTACCGGATGTACAGCTACAGCTGCGCAATCACGATTCGTTCATGGAGCTCGCTGTCAATGCTGAACACTATCAGCTTGAGCTATGGACTGCTTGTCAAAACCTCGCGACCTGGCATACCAAAGCAAAAGATCGCTTACTCGCAGGCGCGGGCTTCGAGGTCGCGGGCCATCGAATGTTTGGGCCTCAGCCTCGCACGTCAACCTACGCTGGCCATTGGGATGTCAACGTTGGCTCGATCGACTCGTGGCTCACTTTCAAGGACATCATGATGCTGACATCGGTCTCAGCTGCTGTGGGCTTCAGCATAACAGACGCCGATAATGCACTGCCGCCCGACTTCGCTCTGGATTCGGATGCTGACGCGACCTTTGCGAGCGTCAACATCGAGTCGTTGGCCGGTACTATATTCTCAGATTGCCGCACATCAGCCCTACATGCATCACTACCTCTCGGCGTACAAGTACAATCGAGCACACTCATCTCGATGGACGCCCTGTCTACTGTGCAGATCGAAGTGCCATCAATAACGCTAGTCACGCTACTACAAGAGAAAGGACAAGATTGCTTCACGCAAACGGCCCAGCTGCTTAGCAGTCTGCACATCGACGTTGTCAAGCGTCGTAGTGATCTCGAGGACGCCTTTCAAAAGCAGCGCGCATTCATCATGGGCCAGGATGCTCTCTCACATCGATTCAAGCCGCTTGTCATGCCGCACAGAGGTCGCGACAGTGAGTTGACAGACTCTTCTGGGGCTTTTGAGCTCAACCTAGTATCAGCGCACATGTCTGGCTTGTTCCTGCCCGCATTGGGAAGGACATCGGAAGTCAAGAAGGGTCAGCGGACATTCCACCGCGAAGCCTGCACTGACATGCTGTCCTACAGACCGCAATGTCTCACGAACAACAGGGCGCGAGGAGGTATACGGAGGCTCAGAGCAAGACGAATTCGCAGACTATGAAGCAGAAACAACCACTGCGACCGCCAGGTAAGTTTTGCGACTATGGGATGCTGTCATGGGCTTAGAGCCTGCTCTGCCCAGTCATCGTCAGAGTTACGAGAGGCCAACGTTTTTGCGGTTAACACAACATCGCAGCAGCTCTTCTTACGATCACGAAACGCGCCGCCGAGATGAAGCTCTTGACTTTTGGCAGAATCCTCAGCAATGGTTTCTGCGTGATGGTCACTGGCAAACCTCTGCTTCACCGACAGTGGGTTAACGATGATGATTGCACCCTTGACTGACGTCGAATTAGGGGATCCTCAAGCCACCTGACGTGCTAGACAGCAATGCGAAGGTACAGCGACCTTGGCCGACTGTCGAGCATGGCGAAGAGATGACCTGCGTGCGCGTTACGAGCATGGGAGGACTTCTTGTCCGCGCCACGCCGCAAGTTGCCGCGAACTTGGTTGCTTTCTGCTCATCACGAAGTCACGTATGCGTCAACAGCCTTTCAAGACGGATTAAGCTGATGGGCAGCAGAGACAGACAAGCGCGGAGTCTGCACTTGACTCTTTGCAGCGCGCATTCATGGCGACGTACCACGCCGATGTGCCGGCATTTCACTCGAGAACGATTCTGCGCATCGACGAGGTCGACATCAATATTCGATCGTGTCAGGACACGCTTCAAGAGGCGGATGTAAGTGCACTAGCAGAGTCGCGGACTAGGTACAAGAGCAACGGCCGGGGTGTGGCGTCATGTGCATCTCTCACTGTCGATCAAATGTCGCTAGAGATGGACATATCCGCCAATACGCGCGTGCAGGACGAAGATACTCCCCATCAGCGACTGTACTCAGACCTTTCGCGAATAGGCTGCAACGTAGCTGCCAATGACATCGCCTTGCGCCTGTCTCTGACGGAGCCCGATGCTTACGACGGGCTCACGGGGGCTGGCCGGCCTTCGACTCTGCCGCGCACACGCACTGGCACTGTGCTTGATTTGTCTCTCGCGCCCGTCGATCTTCGGATCTCGCTTGCTATGGACAAGTCTAGCGTGCGCGCCCATTTCGACGGAATAGAGATGATCTTTGTGGAATCTGCAGCCGAGCTGATTGCAGGAGCAACCTGCGCATGGCTACAGGTGGCTCGACAGATCGGTGAAAGCTCAGTCGATGCCGAGATCGGTCTGCCGAAGCCTGCTTCGCGTAGCATGCGGCATCTTGTCATATCTGCCTTGCAATCCGCAGCTAAGGATGGACTGGACACAGAGCCTGCATTCCTCAATCGCGCTTCGTACCTTGTGCACGGCGGTCGCCGGAGTCCCAGAGGCGACTTCAGCTGGAAGCTTCTTGCTCACATACGGCATTGCGCTCGCCATGCAGGCTGCCGAGACTTGCGCGGTGCTTCTCTGGAAACTTACGATCTGCAAGATGCTGTGGCGCTTCTCAAGGAATGGCGTAGCTGGGAAATTGATGAAAGCGAGCTGTGGGACTTGGCACTGCTTCGCATGCTCTTTGCCGCTGATGACGCTTCGCCTGATATACTGTGGCAGCAGCTCGTCAGCCTTACCTCGGCAGTGTCGGCCGACTTGCAAGTCGGTCCAATCACTGCAAAGCTTGCAGAGGCTCGCTTTGGCAATGCTGCAAATTTCATCACGCTACGTCCTCTCAAAGGTCTGCTGCGTTCGGAAGGCTTGTACGAGTCGGGCGAACTCAGGCCTTGGGCAAGCATTACCTGGGACGGTGCTCATGTAGTTACACACCCGGCTGTTTTCGGTCTCATTCGTCATGCGCTCCGGGTGCGGAGGGTATTCGAGCATCGCGTGCAAGCTAGCAAGCCAGCTCCTGCGATTGACACAAGGCGTACACGTCAGATCTGGCAGCGGCCGAAGATCTCGAGCGCACTCGTGCTCACAATTTTGGCATCATGCAAAACGATCGACGTCTCAATCGCTTCCGAGCTCAGCGTCAGTCTGGTGATAGCCGACCTCTATGCTACCTCGCAAGTCAGACGTGAGCCAGACAGCGAGCTTTCGGGCTCGACGCAGATTCTGGTCGGACTTCTGGAGCTGACTGCTTCAGATAATTCCGGAAAGCCTAGCTCGCTAATGTCCGTCACGCTAAATCGCTTTGAGACGTCTGCAGCCTGGCTGTCCGGCGCGTCCGCCGCTTCGAGCTTGTGCTCCAGCTCGGCTACATCGGTCTTACTCACGCCCACACTGCATGCAGTTTCCCGGCTGGCCAGCTTGTCCGCAAGGTTTCCACAGAGCGTGAGCCGCATGCACACCCTAGCTGACTCGTGGCGCCAAGATATTGTCAAGCATTCGGCAGTCTATCTCGACAAGCTGCGACAGGACTGGCAGGCTGTAGACGAGGCTCTACATCGCAGTGCAGGCCCGACTCCATCCTTGGGGACAGCGTCAAACCGACAGGCTATTCGAGTAGCCATACAGGTATCGCTTGCAAACACAAGTGTGCAGATGCACGCTCTCCAGAAATTATCAATCGAATATGCGCTGCGAGATTGTAGTCTCGGTTTCGAGTCGATCATCGGCGCGGGGTCTTCGCAAAGCTTTCAAGGCTCCGTGGAGGTTAGCGGGCACAGCCTAGTATTGCGCGACAGTGTCAAGTCGGGTTCCCTGCGGCGCATCGCGTTATCTGCTGTGCGAGTCGTCTATGATCGCCGAGCAGACTGTGCACTGGTCAAACTGCTTGTTGATCGGTTTACGGCGACATTATCGGTACAGCTACTTGATTATGCCCTAACATTGTACCAAGCTATCGAAGCGGAGTATGATGACCTTGAGCCAATCATCAAGCGTTATACTGCTCGGCAGCCAGCCTCGAAGACCATCCAAGTAGCTTCAGCATCCAGCAGTACCGTCAATCCTTCCATCAGCGCGTCCTTGCTTTTCAGCGGGTTTCAGATCGCGGTCCAATCACCTAAAGCTGTCCAATATTTCGAGAGCGGCCGGGTCGTGGCGGACATTAGCAAGCCATCAGACAGTCAGTCCATTCTTTGGCATGCAGCTCTTGACGATCTTGTGATATCCCTGGATCAGCCACATGGGCGCACGTCATATCAGCGCAAAGTCTCGAGTCGTCATCGCTTAGCCTATCTCATGCTCAGCGTCAGTGCCAGCAATCAAAAGGTCAATCTTCCAGAAATCGTCGAAGACAAAGATGCCTCTCACCTCTCACACCTTCACCTGAAGATCTCACATCTGCATGCTGTCATGCAAGCCATAGCTATCGAAGCACTGGGCTCACTGATCGATTATCACATCATCGAAATCAAGGCACGGCGTTCTCAGCGAGCAAAAGAGCTCGAAGCGATTAAAGCGAAGCTTTTGGACGCTTTCGACAGTAACACAAGTTCCTCTGCTGCTGAGGTACCTTGGGTTACGCGCTGTGTTCTCTCGCTCTCGGTGAACGAGCTCGGTATCGCGATACCACTCGAGGACTTTGGCACCGAAAAGAACGACCATGTCGCGGTCGCTGCATTCCTTTTCGCATGCAAAAGTCTGACATTCGCTACACAAAAGGGTAGTGCTGGCTTTGTCAGCATTACAGGGCTTTCAGCGCAATTCGTGGATCACTTCCGTCAAGCTCGGCGAGACCATTTCGCTGCTCGGGAAAGCCGAAACAAAATGCTCATGCCTGCATTGACGGTGATTGTTAGTCCGCACGATGAGGAAGCGCTGCATACCACATCGGTCTCGTCAGAAGTCTCAGGATTAGAGATAGATATGGACCCTTCCATCCTCAGACGATTTGTAGCTCTCAGAAGGGTCTATCAGCTCAGTAACGACCGCTACAACCGCCTCGAGACGCGACCGAGTGTTCAGACATCCTCGTCACTGGCATCGGATGTCGACTCGCTCCCCGAATCGCATGTCGAAGCATCGAGTCGCCAACACCTCTTCAAAGGTGCCTGTCATTTTAAAAGCGGCGTCGTTCGGCTGCACGCCTATTCTGCCACACGCTCCTCTTCTATCGTCAATGGATCGAGCCTGGAGCGAACGGCGTCCTTGACAGAGACTCGTGCGGAAGTACCACCGAGAGATGCAAGAGGAGCTGGGCGTGCCGACGTTTTCGTCTTGCCTGGCGTTTCTGGTACTGTCATACATCGAAAGCTGCCACAATCGACCGATGCGACAGCACCATCTGAGCTGCATGTGGCCTTTGTCATTCATTCGTCTACCAATGTGCTCTATCCGACACTCCTGCCCTTTATGAGACATGCCCTTGCGCAAGTAGACACGGGTGAGGCTGCCTCTACGAACCAAACTCAAGCGCAATCGCACGAGGAAGAAACGGAGGGTGTCGCCGACTTCGAGCCTCCTGCGATCTTGGGGGGTCTGAGAACGAGTATCAGCATACGCATAGATATTTCCAAGCTGGACATCAGCTGCGGCGCTGCAGCACCTGTTGCAGTCTCTCTGTCGTGGCAGAGCGGCGGCTTCCTGGTCACTCTGGCACCCCATGCAAAGCGCGTCTCTCTTTGCGTCAACCTGGACGAGATTGCAGTCGATTTACGGCATTCCTTCTCGCCGGAGAAGTGCATAGGCGCGAAGGTCAAGGATCTTGCGCTGTCGATGACGTTGAATGTGTCAGAAGTCGCAGGCGAGCCTCATATACTGGCGGTAGCTTGCGATATTGCGCGAGTAGCATCGGAGCTCAACGCCCGCCAATTACAAGATTGGATCTGCATGAAAACAGTCTGGATTGACGAATTGAGCGAGCTCACGCAGTCATCGACGTATGATGACCCTGTCGCAGATGTGGAAGCAGGCCATCGTAATTGTGGAGGGTCGAAGCTTGCGGTCACAGGACTCTGCCGCATTCGGTCGCTCACATTTGTTGCTCAACTCGGTCAAGCTATCGGGACCGTCACTTGCGAAGTGCAAGCGCCATCAATCAAATTCAGCAAATCCCCTCATGGTCTGCACCGCTCGGCACTCAGCTTCGATGGCATTACTGTCTCAAGCAAAGGAAGACTCTCAGGCTCATTGACCGTTGGACCCTCTGCGCTCATCTCTGTCCTCAAAATGCCCATCAGCAATACTAAGCTTGTCGATACAGACCACTTACTATCGGTGGCGCTCAAATTGGGCGAGGCAGAATGCCAGCTTGACTTTGATTGGCGACGTATTGCTTTGTTCCACGCTGATCCGATCATGGTGCGGGTGCAAGACGACCTGTCGAACGTCTCGAATGCAGCTGTACCAAGTCGTTCCAATGTCAAGCTGATCTTCACAGTTCGTCTGGGCGTTTGCAACGTTATCGCGACGGTCAGAACAATTCCTCTGCTAGCCCAGATCGGCGTCGACTTGCAGCGCCTCGCGCACGACAGGACACTCAAGGCGATGCAGATCATGCAGCGAGCGATGCCTAGCCCTTCAAAGCCACCGACTCAACAGCAGCTGTCGCACGCAGTGCCGTCTGGGCAGCATGTGGATCACGCTTCGAGTACGACGCTGAGTCTGACTTTTAAGAGCGAACGCCTCCGCATTGCCATCTTCCCGAGAACGTTTGCAGACAATGACGTGTATCGTGCGGATACTGGCTTGGTCAGCGCGGCGCTCATCCGGTGCTATACATCCAATGGCCAGCTCGAGCGCGATCTGACCGTACATCTCGGCTTCCTATCGATGCGACGGTTGCGGCCAAAGAAGATATTGCCCAGCGAGGAACGCGAGCTACACATTTCGGCCTGGATACAAGCATTTCGCGAAGCAACAGATCGTAACATATTCAAGATACCAACGACCGATGTCTCCATGCGATCCTTACAAGAGCCTGGTACTCGCGTCGTCGAGCATTGGTTCAAGCTTGTGTACGATGGCCAAGTGGACATTGCGCTCAATTACGCTCTTCTGAAGAGTCTCGGCGAGCTCTTCCAGTCGTTCCAACAAGCACTTGCCCGTGTAGGGTCCGGTACTATCACAGATCGAGGAAAGCCAGACGAGCCACTTCCTGTTACTGTTGAGCCACTTACGCTCATAGCGCGAGAGAACGTTATCAATCAGCCTAAGCTCAATCTACTAGGGGACGGTGAGCCTTGCGCTCATGAGAAACGAGCTGCCGCTGATTGTCATCCTACGCAGCTACGCCGCCTCTCGAATGGCTAGGCGTGCAAAGGTCCAAGTTCCCGCAGTGGTGTCATGAAGGTTCGTGCCAGCAGGGCGCAAGTGAAGACCATCTGCTGACGAAAAGCACAGGCATGACCATTCCTCTCGAGGGACTCTTGCTCGTTCTGCAGAGCAATCTCTACCACAAGCGATTACCCGCTGAGTTGCAATGACACCAGCACAACCTGTAGATACGTCCGTTGTCGTTGTAAACATTCCAGTCCTTGTATCGACCTGTGTGACATTCAAGCTGCATCGAGCAGCTTCTCGACTGAGCTGGATATCAGCAAGAGATCATCGCAGCAATTGCGAAAGACTGACTGGCATTGACATGCTTGGTCGCACCGCGCTGTCTGACGCATTGGAGCTGATGACGAGTCTCTTCCCATAGCTGTGAGCGAGTTGGCTCATGTCGGACAGTCTTGAGCATTGTTCCCAGCGCATAGTTGGCGAACATGTCACCGAGCATGATAGCAATGGGCGAGTTGCCATCAGGCAGAGGGTCTAGGGACTCTTTGACGAGCCACTGGAGATCCTTGTCGGTAGCACGCATGACGCAGCGTTCGACGACGTTGCTTGCGTACTTTGACATGCAGTGCGAGAGCAGCTTGCCCTTGAGACTTGCGATCACACGTTTGCGGTCACAGTCCTGGCCCTTTTCGACGATATGTTGTATGACATACTGCCGAAGCTTGGTCAGTACACTGCGCGACCGTGGCAGATATCGCGCCCACATTACCAAATTGATCGTTCATCTGCATGCAACAGGTCAGACATAGCTTGCCTGCATAGCCAGGGACTGACCAGAGCGTTACAGTGGTTCAGCGCTTCCTCTAGCAATGGTCGAAGAGTCTGCGGACGAGCATTCTCAAAGAGTCGCTGTATGACGCGACAGGCGTAGCTGTTCGTTGCCAGACGCGCAACATGGCCACGGCACGCATCTGCGATAAAGGTCGTATGCTGTTCAGGCACGTCGCAGAGGATACGTTGGATGCAGTGGTTCGCGTTGAGATCTTTGGAGCATCTGATGATG
This sequence comes from Mixia osmundae IAM 14324, assembly GCF_000708205.1. Classification (NCBI taxonomy): domain Eukaryota; kingdom Fungi; phylum Basidiomycota; class Mixiomycetes; order Mixiales; family Mixiaceae; genus Mixia; species Mixia osmundae. The sequence continues at coordinate 26,838 of NW_014575547.1, forward strand.
TGCTCGCGGAGCTCGTTCATGATGGTAAGCTGTAGATCGAGTGTACAATGCTCTATCGCCTGTCCGGCATGTCAGCGCAGTGATCCAGAAGCGCTACTTTAGCATACCTTTTGTATGACACGGCAGCCATAGAGACTGAGAGAGAGATGCAGCACGTGACCCTTGAGTCGGCCGACAAGCTCTGCTCGTTGTGCCGGTGTTCCATGGGCAAAGAGCTGCTGGCAGCAATAGTTCGAGAAGCAATCCTGGCTCAGCTCGAGCAAGGCAGGGCTGAGCTCGTTAAAGACGGCGAGCCGATCCGCGGACGATGCGTCAACGAACTTGGCCTGAATCCATCGTGATCCGACCTGATCGCGGCTGAATGCGACGAGCTGGCCTTTGACGTCCTGCACGCGTGTATTAGCCGCTGACCAGGAATCACGAGGGCATCACCTGCCTGCAGTCGCCACTCTGTGCGGCGGTCACTCTGAAGGCGGTCGATGGCATGATGCTCAATAGCCGGTGGCGAGGCACGATACTGATTAGGCGAGGCTGGCTTTGCGAGAGCGTGGCTGTAATTGTGCAGAACTTGGGCGTACATAGGCTGGAACTGACGATCGGACTGGATGGCAGTCGTCAAGTCCACATGAGTCTGCGCGACTTGCTGGGGCAACAAGTCTAGCTTTGTGAAGATCTGCGGTCCGTAGGCCTGTTGTTGGTCCAATATGCCCGCAGCATATGGCATCGCTGCATAGCCTGCTTGCAGATTGGCCAAGCCAGGCAGGGGACCTACGACTTGACCGGCAGACATATAAAGCGCTTGATCCGGCGTGGGTCGCGGTGAGGGCGGCAGAGACCAGACTGCGGTAGCAGGTGGCAGAGAGCGAGGATCATACGAGGGCGACCAGCGCGGCGAGAGATCAACCTCGCCTTCGAGTGGCAAAGTCGCGTGACGAGGCGAGGCACGCATCTGCTGGAACTGTCGAGCAAGCGCCGCATCTTGGCCTTCAATGTTTGCGCCTGACCAGCTCATGTAAGGCGCCTGCTGTGCCTGAGCCTGAGCCTGAGCGTGCTTAACTTCGCGCTGCTGTCCAGGCGACCTGACGACCGAGTCGCGGGGCGAGGAGCCATAGAGGGCATCGTACGCGAGCGTCTCGGGCACGGAGACACCTCTGCTCGAGCACGAGAGAGGTGAGGAAGCGTGGCTGGATGGAGGAGGCGCGAATGAGCGACGGCGTCGGTGGTCGTCAGCGCTGCCACGTCCGTTGCTGTCGAAGCTGTCGTTGATCGTAGACAAATCTGAAGCAGCTTGTGAGGGCGAGCCGTCCTCGTGTGGATCGGCCAGCAGGCTACGGTGTCGTCGGATGGTGAGCGGGCTGGCTTGTTTGGCGGCAACGGCAGCGTGACGGAGTCCATTCGAGCTGGGCGAGTGTACGACGGTCTTATCTTGATGAGACATGTGCAGCCGAGCTCGAGGGCTTCGGGGCGACAGGAGCTCGCTGACAAGTGTCTGATGCTCCGTTGCCGCCGCGAGCTCGAGCTTGGCAGTCGCAGGTGAGCTTGCGGGCGTCGTTGGCGTACTCGAGCCATACAAGCTCGTGAGGCTCGCTGCCGAGGGTGACGGTCTGACGTGGGAGGGAGGCTCGCTATAAGCCAGGTCAGGCCAGGCGCTTGAGTCTGATCGCAGCTCGTCAGACACGGCAAGCTCATCCAATCGATTGCGAGGCTCGATGCTGTACGAGGCAGCGTGCTTGGGCAGCTTACGGAGAGCGTCTTGACGACGAGCAGCGAGCGTCGACAGGCTCTCTGTCGAGTTGGTAGATCGCAAGAAGCCTTGATCGTCTCGTCCGATTGCACGCGCAAAAGCACGTCTGGCGCCTGGCGAACTTGGCAGCGAGCGATCCTGTGCAATTGAGCCTGCCCAAGCACGACCCCAGATGGTCTGACTCATGTCCTGAGCCTCATCGGGCTGTCCGACGGGCTTGTTGTCGAGCGTATGGGCTTGACTTGCGAGCGAGTGATCTGACGAGGGCGTGCCAGTCGCATGATCCGACGTCGTCGAGAACGTCACAGCGGACGATCTCCTCGGAGCGAGAGGATCATGGCTCGGATGGGCATGATCGTGCGTGATTGCATTGGCAGCAGCGGCGGCAGCAGCAGCAGCGACGGCAGCAGCGACATTGGTGAGACTTCGAGCACGCGAGGCTTGCAGGCGGCTGACGTGCTGCTCCTCATTGACCGAGTCTGTAGCGTGTCGTAGCAAGTCTGACCACTTGGCATCATCCGAATCTGTCGGCACGTAGCTTTGATCGAGCGTCTGACCGCACGCGCCTGCTTGACTCGGTCTGATGGTTGGCGAGCCTTGGTCGCTGAGTCGAGTAGCTGCGGTATGTGCGGATGACATGCTTGCCATCGCTGACATTGAACTTCGCTCGAAGCTGTGAGGTCATCAGAATATGTGTGCGGGTTCGTAGGGACGACTGACAGACGTTTGACTTTGATAGCGTGAGCGAGTGAGATTGTCAAGGGCTGCTTGTCCTTTGAGTCTGAATGAGATGCAAAGCAGAGCGAGCGAAGCGAGACTAGACCGTCACCGGCTTAATCAAAGAGACGGATGCAGACCAGAGCCATGCTGAGACGACCGAAATGAAAGTTTGCAGGGGTCGAGCGAGCCAAACAAGCGAACTGTATTCGTCTAGGGTGGTAGGCAGTGTACAACAGCACAGAGAGCGTGGCGATCAGGAGGCGAAGAACCAGCTGCTTCGCTTATCGCCTGAAGTCGTAGCACGTACGGCTGCCAGTGAAGCATTGAGCCTGTGATCATCGAATTGAGTCAGTCTTGTCACCGCGGTAACGCGTCAGACCTACGGTGATGGCGCCGTCTCGGCAGTCGCGCTGCCCGCCCCTCGCAGCGGTCGGGCGACACGTCCAAATTGTAGCGCACTTGCAGCCGATGCGGCGTTGACGGCTTGAGGACTCGATCGTGTACTCAGCGCGCGCTCGTATTCGATCCGGTCGTGAAGCGCTTGTAGCTGAGAATTGTACTTTGTATTTTGGGCTGCAAGGCTGTCTTGAGCGTTTGCGAGGAGTTGCTCGAGGTTCTGAATGCGCTCATTGCGCGCTGTGAGCTTCCGCTCGGCCACGCTGACGTCCTTCTTAAGAGAAGCGTTCTGCTCGACGAGCTGTCGCTGCACCAGAGTGAGCTGGTCGAGATTGCGTGTGAGGAAGTCCATCTTGCGTTGCTGTAGTCGACTATTGCCATTGCGGATCACAGCATTGTATTGCTCGCGCGTCTCGTCCAAGGAGATCTCCAACTCGACCACCTGCGCCACATTGAGCGCAATACACTGACGGCTTGAATGTGCAGCGTACCTTTTCGCATCGATCTTGCAGATCCTTAGTCAGCGATTTCTTCATCTTGTCAAAGTCTGCAAGCTGTGTGACCATCGTCTTGCGAATGCGCTCCATATCGCGAGCGCGTTCCATGAGATCTTTGCTGCCTTCGATGCCCGCCGTCGTGATCGCAAACGCACGCTTTGTTTCTTCGAGCGTCGAACGCAGCGAGCCATTGCTCGCATTCAGGGCTTCAATTTCCGCCGATTTCGTGGCCAGATCAGCGCGAAGGTCCACGAGGTCTTGCTCAGATGCCCTTTGGTGCTGCAGGGCCTCCTCGTCCGAACCGAACTGCTGGGCAGTGGCCATTTCGTCTTTAGGCATCTGACTCGATGCAAGATCTTTGTAGCCTTGCCCAGCCGAACGCAGACGATGCTCAAGCTCCTCGTTCCTTCGAGAGAGCGCCGCATTTTCTGCTTGACTGTTGCGTAGACGTTCTTCGTGTGAGGCAAGAGCAGACTGGCCGTCTTCGATCTGCCGCCTCAGCAGATCGAGATCACTGCTGTCGTGTGGCAGCTGGGCACCCAGAGACTTGTCGAGTCGATCCAGGGCTTCTCTGATCTGCGTCTCATGCTCGGTCGATGAAGACTGTACAATGTAATCAGATTGGCACTGTCATCAAAGATCGCGAGACGCACTGTGTCAAAGTGGCCCATGAGAGCAGCCATCTTCTCGGCTCTCTGCTTCTCCTTGTCGCCCCCGAGACCGCGGCTTTGTTGCATTCTGAGCTCGGAGATCTGGCGCTTGGCATCCTCAAGCTCTGCTGTCGTGTCGGCGTTCTGATCCTTGAGCGCATCGACGACGATCTGGGCCTCCCGATTCTCGTGAGATAGACGCTCGAGCTGCGATCTCAGGTCGTTGACGAGTGCGGACAAGCCACCGACCGACTGCGAAACATCAGCGCGGCTCGTCATTCGTGTTCGATGACATGCCTGAGCATCGCGTGAAGCAGAAGCGCGCAAAGCCTCAAAGTCGGCCTGGGCCGTGCGTAATTGCTCCACATGTGACGCAAGTGCCGATTCCTGTCAGTCTGAATGAGCTCAGTCTAAGGTCCTAGTGTGGTGCTTGCCTTTTCTGCTAATTGATCTTGCAAGTCGTTCTCTCGCTTGAGGAATTCTTCTCGTTCGTCACGATCGAGCGACACGGTGGTTGGAGTTGGCGGTCTACTCTCTAGATCACGCAGAGACCCAACAGCAGGATTAATGGGCGTCGTCGATCGGTTGGGCGTACTGGGCACATCCGTGCTGGCAAGAGCGAGCGTTGGTCCTTGCGAGCGGGCACGCTCGAGTGTTGCCCACGCTTCTTTATCGACTGTACCTCCCGCGCGCCAGATGGATAGCTCGGCCTCCAGGAGTGCAATGTAGGTCTGATATTGAGCAATATCCCGCTGGGCATTCTTGAGGAGCGCTTTGAGCTCTGCTGGAGAAAGCTCGGCATTGACTCTGGCTTTATTCTTGATTGACTTTGCTCGAATGCCAAACCTGAGCGTCGAGATAGTCTCGGCTTCGTTGTAGATGCTCGGCGAGCAATTGATGATCAGAGTCGTTCTCGAATTTCCACCGAGAGATTCTTGCAAGATTCTCGTGAGCTTCGAGTCGCGATAAGGGATATGTTGGGATTTGCCGTCGGTGAGGGCATTGATGACCATCCCCAAGGCAGAAAGGGATTTGTTGATCTTCTTTGCCTCCTCTAGTGTCTGTCCGCTTGCGCCTGTCTTGCCGACCTTCTCTGAACCGGCAAGATCGACGAGGTAGAGATTGCCATTCTTTTGGGAGCCTGTCTCTGTGTTGCGTTGATTGACGCTGATGACAAAGATGGAATGAGATCTCGAGCTTTCTGCATTCATATCTGATCACTAATGTCAGCGCTAGCGTTCAGCAATAGATGATCGACACACTCGTTGCGCTGACTGCCCGAGTCAAGCCGCCTTGCTTCATGATCTCGTAGACTTCTGGCGCGCTGCCGACGTAGAGGACCGAAAGGTTCTTGACATACACTCCCCGCGCCTTGTCCTCGTGAATGGACAGGTTGTCATTCTGGGGCGCAAGTAGATCTCGGATGCGCTCCATGTAGATCTCCATATACGAACATTTGACGAGGTATTCGATATGCGGGGGAGAGACCATGATAGAAGCAAAGATTTGTTCGGTGATACGAGGAATGAGGCCTTTCATCTTTGGATCCTCGATGTCTGTACCCATCATGGTGTACGTCTTTCCCGAACCGGTCTGTCCGTAAGCAAAGACGGTGCCGTTGAAGCCGGACAGAACATCATCGACTATGCCGCGCACGCCATACTCAAAGACTTCCTCTTGCTTCGTGTCCATCTCGAACGCTCTGTCGAACGTGAAGCCGTTCGCGTCGGGGCCGCGTAGCGCATCTTGGGACTTGAGCTTGACCGTTGTACCTTCGGGGTCAATCGATACGATAGGCTCTCCGCCAGCTTCCCGCAGTTCTAATGCATTGGGCGGTCGAAACCTGGCCGGTCTCGGGTCAGTCGCGAGTGCGAGGACAAGGCAGAGACTCGGGACGCACCGACAGACGACTTTGATATTGTTGCTCATCCTGGGCACTGATCACGCACTTTGTCGAGTGGGACCGACTGTCTGTGCTCTACATACAGTGCTGCCGAGCCGGGAGATGTGCGCCGTGTGATCGCTAGCCGAGCGTTGGCAGCCGGCGCGGCCAGTGACAATGAGGTGCCTGAACAAACTTGCCTTGAGGTCCTCAAGTCGTGTCAGTCGATGCGTCGTGACTACCGTGGGACAGCCGAGGTTGTACGGCAACAGCTGCTGATCTTGAACAGCTCACACGCTCGGCGCCTTCACGTCGTCGGCGGGATAGCAGCAGACAGTCGCACGCGTTCGTTCGTGATGTCCCCGACAAAATTGATTAGCCCTCCTTGCGACGATGGCGATACAGACCGACGCCGGCACTGCACAGCCAGGCTTCCCTCGTCTGACCCGAGCTGATGTGCTCCAGTGCCAATTCTCAGCTTGGTACCCCGACTTCAGACGACTATCACCCAAAGCGACAGTCGTGCGCCTGCCTGAAGACTTTCGACGCTGGCTAGAGTCAGACGGCCTGATCCTCCCCGAGGGATCGGGCGATATCGAGGATGACGACAGCGACAGTGAAGCCGCAGATGCGTCGGACACACGCTCAAATGATCAGCATACCTCGAGTGCGAGGCGCGACCTTGAAGAGGCAGATGAGGACATTGAGGAGGTGTATAGCTTCCCTCAAGTCGATACTCAGCTGCGCGCCATCATCGACAAGTACGATGGCCTCGTCTTCCCCAAGCTCAATTGGTCAAGCCCAAAAGACGCGGCATGGATCTTGCCCGGCAAACCACTCGCCTGTAGTACACCGGCAGATATCTACTTGCTACTCAAATCGTCAGACTTTATTGCTCATGACCTTGATTATCCTTTCGAGCACTGCTTCGATGAGCACGATCACGCATCGACCCCTCTGCCGCCGCCGCCGCCGCCGCTTGAATTGGTCCTGAAGCAATGGTTTGAGATGCCGCACTCGCAAGAATTCCGCTGCTTTGTCTCGTATCGCAAGCTGCAAGGTCAGCGTCTCCGTCTGCTTCGATCGACCTTGGCTGACATGCGATACTGGACAGGAATTTGCCAGCGCGACCACAATCACTTCGACTTTCTGGATGATGCCGCACTCCAAGATGAGATCAAGCTCAAGATAGCAGGCTTCATCGAAGAGCAAGTCTTACTAAGATTTCCGCTGGCTCATTGTACGTTCCCATGACACGTACAAGAATTTGGCTCAGTCTGGCATAGTCGTCTGCGATGTCTATCTCACACGAGACCGTTCTCGTGTCTTCGTGGTCGACCTCAATCCCTACGGTCCTCAAACAGACGCCCTCTTGTTCAGCTGGGAGGAGCTGAATCGCCGTGCATTCGCATCGGCCACCGCTGCGCTCGCCCCAGCTCAAACGAACGTGGAACTGAGACTTGTTGATTCTGCGCTCTCGCGTAGCGCAGCAATGCCCTCTTACAGCATGAATCGATATCCCATCGAGGTCGTCGGACTCAGCGAGGGCAAGAGCATAGCAGAATTTGCTCAAAAGTTCAACTCTGCTCTCCAAGAGGCCACAGATCACACAGAGGCATCAACATGAGGAAAACACAACAACAACACCGTACAGTCTCTGCACTCGTCGCTCGAGGCACTACATCGCGCTAGCCCTGCTGACGCGGAATCGTGGTATCGTAAAGCTTCATCAGATCGGCCTGCCCTCCCTCGGTTTGGGAGAACGCGTAGCCGTTGTTCTGTCGCAAGTGCTGCACAGCGCGCACTTTCTTGATAGCCTGTCGTTGTAACACAGTCAGCATGCATACGTGCGGTTCCGCGATGGCATGCCCTCTGGAATTGAGCCATCCGAGGCCGATAGTCGGGCAGATTGAGGGCCTGTATCTCTTGCACAATATGATACGGCTGTGGATTGAACAACCGCTTGTATCTACATGACGTTCTGTAAGCTCTAGCACCCGGGGTCAGCCGCATACGCACGATTTCCAACCAAGATCACGCAAGAGGCAAGCGACCGGTAGCAAAGCAAGGCAGAAGTAGAACACCGGTGACGCCCACAAGCGCGGCACGATACCGTGATACTCGGTCGCAAAGCCGATAATAGGCGCCAGCGCCTGAAAGGCCGGCAGAAAGACGGCGGCAAACAGGAATGAGCCAGGGATCGCCATGACAGTATATTTTGTCCATGTGCTGTGCTCTCCCGCGTCAGCCGTTTGCATCACCGCAATAGGGGGAGCCTACTTTGCGACGAGGGCGGCCTTGAGCAAGACGGTCAGCAGGACGCACATATAGACTGTCGTGCCGAACAGCCATTGGCCCGCATCAAGGCCGTCGGTCAGGACAAGATCATCCCAAAAGACGCCTGCCGCGCAGACAAAGATGATAATCGAATGATATATGGCATCTAAGAACCAGCACCAAAAGATGCGCTTGGTGAAGAATGCGTTGCGCTGACCTAGCAGGTATAGCTCTGGGTATCGATCTAGCATGCGCGCATTGACAAATTGGTCGAATACGCCCAGAGCAAGTGGCGGTAAGACAGTGAAGAAGATGTTGTACATGGTGAGCGTCCATGACTCGTAAAGCACTTGACCGGAGAACGAGCTGTTAAAGGAGAACCAGAAGCTGATTGCGCTTATGACCGCATTTTTGTAGAAGCTGTACAGGATCAAGAGCGATAGACGGCGGTAGCTCCACGCGCCATGCACCAACAGCAACTTCTTGAGATAACGGAATTGGGAGATCGCTACGTCGGCGGATCGCGCAGCTTGCAAACCCTCGACGCCAGAGATGCCGACGCCGAGGTGAGCGGCCTGAATCATGCCGATGTCGTTCGCTCCGTCGCCAATGGCGAGCAAGATCGCCTTTTCGTTCTTCTTGACGAGCTTGACGACTAGCGCTTTCTGCAATGGCGAAACCCGACAGCAGACGACTGCTTTGCATTTGACCGCTAGACGTAGAAAGTCCTTCGAGAGTGGCTTCTCCAGCGCGAAAGCGAGGCTCTTGCCATCTATAATCACCATTTGGTCAGCAAATGCCACAAAAGCATGATCCAACGAACCGATTATCAAAGCGAGCGGTGGCACATCTACTTTGCCATCGAGCATTGCCAGACGCTTGTCTATGAAGGCCTTTGTGGCCAGTGCATCGTCCTCATTGATGATGACAAGCTCCATTGCATCCGAGATGAGGCGGCAAGAGAGACCGATGTTGATCGCAGTCTCTTGCCTATCGCCAGTGAGCACCCAGACTTTGATGCCGGCTTGCTGTAACGTATGGATCGTGTCGGGCACGCCGTCTTGCAGCCTGTCTTCTATCGCTGTCGCGCCCAACAGCGTGAGATCCTTTTCTATGAGTTCCGCCGCTTGATCGAGAGCCTCGCTGCGTCCGTTGATTGTAGCAGCCGCCCTGTCATAGACTTGAGACCACTGGCGATATTCATCTTCCGGTATCTCTCGCATTGCGATGCAAAGGGTGCGCAGACCCTCGGTCGCGTATTGCTGCAGGTGTGACAGCGTGTCCGTAGTATAGGATTGCTGGCCTGACATGCGCTCGAGGATGACCGTGTCTGCGCCTTTGCAGTAGAGCTTGATCCGCCCATCTGGGCCTCGCAAGATCGTCGACATACGTTTGCGCGTGCTGTTGAACTCGCACACGTTAAGCACCAGATGCTCTTCAGATCTGCCATCAACATCAATTATGACGGCGTGAGGCTTTCGCGTCGTAAAGCGATAGTCAAGCATCTCTGCGCCTGACACCAGAGCAGCTTCGTCGGGACTCGAGGCTTGATAGACGATCTTGCTGGCTTTCTGCTCTGGTATGACAGTGTGGCAAGTCGCAAGCAGGGTCAGGAACTCCTTGATGACGTCCGCTAGATCAGGCGCCACCGCATGCCGTTTGAGATCCGTGAAGGAGAAGACGTCCGCTCCAGTGCTTTCGTCGACATGATCTGCGTATCGCTTGCCGGCAATCGAGCATTGTCGAAACTGCATCTCATTGCAAGTCAAAGTGCCTGTCTTGTCGGAGAAAACATATTCGATCTGGCCAAGCTCTTCGACCAGACTGGACGTCCGACAAAGGGCTGCTGTTTTCGTCTTGTCATAATACATGTCCAAGTCGGCATTGATGAGCACCGCCTGCTGAAATTTGACGACCTCCATAGTTACGATGAGTGAGATGGGTATCAGATTGTTGTACAAGATGATGAAGGTCAAGATGTCTTCGACGAATGTCATTGTTCGGCTAGACGCAGTCTCTGAGCCCAGCAAGAGATACCACATTTGGTCGCCATACACATGCTCCCGAATGTAGGCGCCGAACGCTGAGCCGAAGCCCAGCAAGAGCAGTATCAGGAAGAGAAAGAGAATCTGGACGTTGACCATGCGCTCGACCGCAGTTCGCTTGACGGGCGTAGCAGTCGCATTCCGCATGAGCTTGGTCTCGTGGCCTGTAAAGACGACGAGACCGTACATCCACGCGGTATTGCGCAGCTGTGCCCCTCGCAAAAGTATTTGCTGAGGGCTCATGGGCACTTCTCTGAACGCTCCTGACTTTCGGGGCACGGCCAGTGTGCCTTCGTAAGTATAGAGCGAGTTATTAGGCTGTTCGGATCTCAAGTAGCCGTCCAGACCGGCGATCGCCTCCGGGGACATGAGATGCGCCGTCTCTGGCGAAGCCTGCTTGATTTTCAGATTCGTCTCGCCGTCCAGATTGCTCGTTTCGATATAGCAAAGGCCATCGGGCTCGCTACTACTGAGCAGCAACAGATCTGCAGGAAACGAATCGTCTGACACCAGGCGAACGATGTCGCCGACTCGCAGATCTCGCCATTGACGAGCGACAAAGGCGCGATCTTGTAGCACGTTGACTTGTCTGCCATTGAGTGCACGATCGCTTGCATGCCGCTTGAGATCCTCCTGCAGCTCCTTGAATGCGGCGACGAGCAGCACGATGAAGAGCGGAACGATTGTCGTGAACCGATTCGTGGGCGAAACATTGGGAATCTGCTGCACGCACGCAGTGAATAAGAAGAAGACGTTTGCATACTTGCTGAATTGCTCTGCAGGAAGCCGGTGAGCTTGTAATGCAAGGGAGAGTGAACAGAGCACGAGCCTCCTAGGAACTTTGGCAGGAAAGTCGCGAGATTGTACTTTGTTGTCGAAACAGAATTGTTCTTGTATCTCTGTTGAGCGTTGCGCTCTGGATCGTTGCAGTAGATCTTGCGCTCGGATCCATCAGACCCAGAAGATCCTCGGCCGAAAATGTCGCCAAATCTTACTCGCCGGCGCTTTCGAGGCCTGTCGCCTTTTGGGAGCGTATCGAGGTAGTCTGTCTCGTCAGCAGTCGGCTCGCCCTTGCTACTTTTCGATGCTTCAAAGCATGTCGGTGGGTATGCTGCCTCTGTCAGGGGTATCTGTGAGGCTGACGAGCGACAAGCGGGTTTGCGCTCGCTGCTGTACGGTGATGCTTCGCGCGAGCTCGCAGAAGGGAGGCCCGAGTACTGCTCGGAAGTCATCTTGGCTGATCTACTGGCGTCAACCTCATCAGCCTCGCCGATGTGGTGATGGCGTGGGACTGACATGGTCTCGTATGGCTCGCGTCTCACCTCTGCCTCGTCCTGAGCGGTACCGTGCGACCAAGCAGACTGTGCGCCATACGAGGCTGGGTTCTGACTCTGCAGATACGTTCTGGCTTCATAGCCCGAGCTATGCAAGCCCGGTGAGTCTATCGGCTCTGCAGGATAGTCGCTGGCATCCCATGGCGAGTGATTGGATTGCGCGAGTGACGGTGAGGCTGTATGAAGAGCAGTCGAGCTCTTGGCAGCCGAGTAGGGTGGATAAGCTTCTTGGTCAGATCTCGAACAGTTTTCGTATGGATTGTGCGAGCGTCCTGGCTCGTTGCCGAGTGATGAACTGTCTTGCTGCCGCGTTTGATGACCGAGCTCATCATTCCCCTGGTCGGGCTGCAGGCCTGAAGCTGCTCGACCGTGCTGCATCCTGGCATTCACACGGGGCGCTACATCGACGCCGTCTGGGCCTCTCCATGCTGCCATCAGCCGCTCGGATGCATCGCTTGTCCAGCGGCAGTACGCGACGCGCGGTGTCGCCAAGCGCCAAGCGCCAAGCTCGAGTAGCTGAAAATCAAAAGGCGTCGCAAGATCACATCGACGGCAGGCTTGCTCTTCACATGGTCTACAACAGGATATGGGCATGCTATGTCTTCATGATAGCTCAAAGCTGAGCGTGGCTTTGCCATGCGTGTCCCTCGACGCTGTCCAGATGGTGTCATGCTCGCATCGGCGGTCTGCGCACCCGAACAGCGAGTCACAGAGGCGGACCGTCAGATTACCTTACTCGCGCGGAGCTGACGAATCTTTTCGACATCGTAGCCGAGTTCTTCTGCAAGAACTTCGGCAGTATGCTGAGCCAGGACGGGCGGTGGACGGTTTACCGGCATTCTTTGACCATTGTAGTACATTGCAGGAGCGAGCTGCTTGATCCTACCCGCTCGAGCATGCTCAACTTCCACCACTACGCCCCTCGCCTTTGCTTGTGCATGTTCAAAGGTGCCTTTGATATTGTTAATGGGCGCGAAGGGAATACCCTTGCCCGTGAATGCTTCGACCCATGATGTAGTAGTCTGAGCTGAGAGCGCTCGGGTTATGAGATCCTTCAAGATGGCTCGATTGGCGACACGATCGCCGTTTGTCTTGAAGCGAGCCTCGTCCGACCAACCCGGCTGGCCAAGCAGGCGCGATAATATCCTGAACTGACCATCGTTGCCTGCACCGATCATGATGAACGAATCCTTCGTCGCAAATGTCTCATAGGGCACTATACTGGGATGCGCCGTTCCCTGCCTTGTCGCCTCTTGACCAGCGATGAGATAGTTGCTACCGATATTGGCCAGCGAAGCGATTTGCGAGTCGAACAGAGAGGCATCAATCCAAGCGCCCTTCCCCGTCCTCGCCCGACCGAGCAGCGCAGCCATGATCGCTCCGTGCACGTAAAGTCCCGTTGTGAGATCAGTGATCGCCACGCCCACTTTGACGGGCGCACGATCTGGCTCGCCTGTGATGTGCATGAGACCAGCTTCCGCTTCGATCATGACATCGTATCCTGGCGCAGTTCTGAAAGGACCGGTCTGGCCATAACCGGTAATGGACGCATAGATAATTCCCGGATTGATGGAATGACAGTCTTCGTAGCCTAAGCCCATTTCCGCCAGCTTGCCCGGCACATAGTTCTCCACGAGCACGTCCGCCTTTTTGATGAGCTCCTTGACGATAGCTTGTCCTTCTTGTGTCTTGAGATTGAGGCCAAGGCTCCTCTTGCCGCGATTAACGCTGAGGAAATAAGCGGATTCAGGCGGCAAATTAGACCAGTCCGCTTGTGAGTCATCCTTGGTGGTCGAGACTTTCTCAGACCCGTCTTGTGCGAGCGCAGGCGGCGCCGGGTGAGCCTTGGCGCCGGTGCTAGGTGCAAAGGGTGGGTACCATGCCCGGGTATCGTCACCTCTGGTCGGGTGCTCGATCTTGATGACATCGGCGCCCAGATCGGCGAGCAACATGGTCGAATATGGGCCGGCCAGCACTCTCGTGAGATCGACGATCCTGCGAGGCCTTTAGCGCATGGCGCTACAAGCCAGGAGAAACTTGCCTCAGCCCTTTGAGCGGCGGCTCAATGCCACCCCTTCCGGGGGCTGACTGAGCTGCATGGGCAGCAGCTGTCGATAGCTGGCGGTAAGCGAGACGCTGTCCTATCCTGCAGGCTCTACAAGTCGCACATCGAAGCATGGATAATTCGGACGGAGGACGAACCGGAATACGCGTGAGAAGCCGGGGCGCCGGCGCGTCGTTCCATATCCAATCAAGCTTTCGCAACAACTTTCCTGGCTTCTTCGAGCACAGAGGTACCGTCTGTAATGCGTTCAAATTGAGACTGAGCCACCGATATCTGGCTTCATACTCCTACTTTATCAGAGACTCGGCACAAGGTCGCAAAGGCCTGCAGATTCGACCGAATTTGTCGTGTGGGCATTTCGGTGAACCAGCTCGAACTCGATCTGTGAGGACGCGCTCGCTGCCTGCGTGGCCTGGCGAGAGGCTCGCTCACTATCTCTGTACAGCGCAGACCGACGCAAGTGACTGAGATCGTTAGCTGAGATAACGAGCTATCTCTCTTTCTTGACGCTTGCTATTCCCAACAACTTCGCCCCTTTCCAGCCGTCTGCAACCGAGAAACTCGCGAACGCCGCTCGAGAAGGCTATCTCTTGGACGTCTACGTCCGCGCAGAAACGATCGAAACCATCTTGTCCGGCAGACTGTCCATTCGACAGCTGTACCAGGGCGTCCTGGTCTGACCTCACGCTAACCACATTCTTTACATTGTATATACAAGTCCGTTCGTGCCCTCACTGAGAATCTGTGCGATAAGCACGGACTTCGAGACTGGCATGGCATAACGGCAATATACCCACTTTCCCTTGGATGCATCCATTGCTTCGTACATCGCATTCCTCGGCCAGTGAGGTGTCTGGACTCTGAGATACAAGGCTCGCAGGCGTGAGGAATGCAAAGGCGATGTTGCTACTGTCCTACAACAGTGGGCCGTGACTCTAGCTGCTCATACACCTGCTCGGTCGCAGAGCATCAGCTTGTTGATCCTCTCAGACAGGCTGACTTACGAGAACGAACTCCTTCTTGACCCTCTCCCAAGATGAAGGATCAAAAAATACATACGAGCCGCGCTCGAATGTCGCCGTCTTTTGAGTTGGCTCTGTGCCGGTCTCCTTGGTGAGCCATAGCCTGAGCTCCTTGTGATAGCGCCAGTTGTGCTTGTATCTGTAGCCGGATACATTCATTAGTCATGTTGAGCGGTCCCTAGATCGGTGAAGACTGACAGCTCTTGAGCCGCAAACTCTTGCATCACGTCTCTCGGACTGGTGTAGAAGATGAAGAACAGCGTCTCGTCTGAATAAACGCCCAGCTTGCTTTGTGCTGGCGGTGGCTGAACGTTGTAGCAAGCCGGCAGATGGAATTCTGGCTCGATGTGCAAGCCCGGGTGTTGATCTGTCTCTGACCATGGTGAGACAAAGGTAGGATAAAGATTGCTACCCCAGCGTGCATGAGCAGTGTTCACCAGCATATGGGGCCATGACTGACTCTTTTTGATTCAGATCTAATCCCAGCTTCGATAGATCCGTGCCGAGCGACAGCAGGCTGACATCTGGATCATTGCTCCTGATGATCTGCAGTAAGCCTTTGAGACCGAAACGATCTGCCGGACTGAGCAAAACCTGCTGAGCAGGTGTCTGTGGTAGCGCTTCTATCGCCGTCATAGCAGGTTGCGATGCTAGACTAGTCTGTCTGGACGCATTGGCAGCAAGCGTGGCGGCTGCCTGCGCGCCAGATATTGGCCTGGGTCCACTCGTAGCAGTACTATTGAGCGTTTGCGAAGGCGAGCGCGACTGCGTTTGTTGCGCATGATTGTGATTCGCTCCGTTAGTGAGCTGACCGTACGGATTGCCAGGCGCATTTGCATTGAGAGGCGAGGGCTGGGGGGCTAAGCTCCATGGTTGCTGGGAGTGTTGCTGTTGCTGTTGACTTGCTTGAGCGTTGGCTAGCTTGGTGGCATAGTTCTGCACATCTCAGATTGAGCTGCTGTAGGGTCGCTTACGTCACCATCGACTCACCCGCTTCGCATCCTCGCTAGACAGTGAGCCAAGCGTGCCAGACAGCGTCCTGACGCCGTGGTTCGCAGTATTGAGGTACGAGGCCGCCGCGGCAGCAGCGACAGACGAGTGGCTGTTTTGCCGCCTAGCGAGCGCTGCAGCAACGTTGGCCTGCTCTTGTTGTTGTTGCTGACTGCTCGACATGCCCGTACCGAGACCTGGCGCGTTGGAGAGCGAACTGATGTTGCCCAAGCCTGGCGGCGGCGGCAAAGGATTGCTAGCCCCGTCCAGAGCCGGAAAGTCGTCCGGAGTGACGCTGAAGTCAGTGGCAGGCTGACCTGTTGTAGCCGAGGTCCGTCTGAAGGCGTTGATGCCGTTTGAGCCGGTAAAGTGATGATGTTGCTGATGGTGGTGATGCTGCTGCTGTACCGAATTCAAAGAAACGAAAGCACCCGATCCGTTAACGGTTGATGATCCCAGGGGAGGGCCAGGAGGTAGACCTACACCTGCTTGGGAGGCGTAGCTACCTCCTACTGCGCCGCTGGTGCCCGCACTCGCGCCGGTCGGGGCCGATCCAAAGAGGTTGCCCTGGCCGAACAGGTTCGAGTTGGCGGATAAGGAGTTGGGATGACCCGAGCCTGGAGCCCCAAGGGCTGGAAAGTCTGAGAGGTCCAGATTGATCTATTTCGCCAGGATGGGCTTAGGAGGGCAAATTTGACCGTTCTCTCCTCGTCTTGGCTTGCACTGGACTGCGAGTGTACAAGCGAAAGTCAGCGCTGTTCTCTTGTGCACTTGCGGGCAGCGAGTCAGAGGGAGGGCAGAGACTGACGGCCGGGCGGGGCATACAACAGCGCGAGCGGCCTTGTGGTTCGCCAGCAGCGCAGCGCCAATGCTAGCGATGGCGTGCCTGTAGAGTATCGATTCTGCGCTGTTGGCCCGCCTGCGAAAGCAAGTCGGGGCTCTGCGCGGGCTGAAGCGGAAAGGGGGAGTCTCAATGTCGAGGCAAGAGCGAGTGTACGTGAATTGGATGAGGCTGGAATGATGATCGATACTCACGTTTGGCTTCTCCGGGCAAGGACGGCGAGGAGGAGGCTGATGATGATCCGGCTAGCCTGGTCTGCTGTAGCTCAGACGATAGTCTGAGGCGTCTCAGTAGTATCGCCTGCCAGGTCACACTTTTCCACGTCGCTGATGGCAGTCCGGTCTTGTTCCGCGGGATGCCGCACGACGCTCGATAGCGCACCCGTGTCGATGTCCAGGCTCAAGTTGCACTCTGCTTGAGCCTCTGCTGATCGTACGAGCCTCTTGCAGCCTCTCTGACCGACTTCAATCTCGCGCGCGGGACTGGCTCGACCAGCAAGCAAGCAAGCGGCGGCTCACCAAGCACGCGCGCCTTGCAATTGCCTGCAAGCTGAGCAAAGCCGGGCAAGCTAGTGGCAGCAAGGTCCGTGATCGGCAGGCTGACAGGCCAGAGCCGCGCTCACACGGCACACAGTGACGAGCACGACCGATCTCTGACCGGCTTGGGTCCGCTGACGAGGCATCGCAACGCGGTCGAGTCTCCTGTCGAGCGCCAGGAACAGCGGTACCTTGCTTGTCTCTACAGAACATACTCCGTCCGCGATGGCCTACGCTACCAAGCAGGAGTCTGACGACATCTTCAAGATCCTCAGGGGCCAGCCCGCTAACAAGGTATGCCATCTCAGCCCACGGTTGGCCTTGTTTGGGCTGGATGAGCGGTTGACCTGGCTTTGCGAACTAGACCTGCTTCGACTGCTCTGCACGGGCACCTACATGGGCTTCTGCTACCTTTGGCGTCTACATCTGTCTAGACTGTACGTTTGCCTCTTGGCCCTCCAAGCTTTGCGCGTCAGGACGAGCTTGGCTCATCGCGACCATTTTGACGGTGACAGGCTCAAGCAATCACCGCAACATGGGCGTTCATATCTCCTTCGTCAGGTCGACCAATCTCGACCAATGGCAGTGGGCCCAGCTGCGCGTCATGAAAGTCGGCGGCAATGCAGCCTTTAACGCGTTTCTTGCCAAGCATCCCGGCGCCTATTCTCCCGCTGCTTCGACCAACATCAAGGACAAGTACACCTCTCGAGCTGCGCAGCTCTATCGAGACGAGCTTGCGCGCAAGGCAAAAGTTGACGAAGCTCAGTACGGCCAGCGCGTCTTTCTTGAAGGCTTACCGTCCCATCAGGAGGCAACTCAAGCCAACGGTCACACTGCCACTGGCAATGCTGACTTTTTCGACACTTGGGACAAAGAGCCAGCCGCTCGTACTCCCACTCTCTCTGCCCCCGCCACGCCGCCTGTCATAGGTCTTTCACCCCATCCTTCACGACCTGCCACGCCGCGATCTGCTACGCCGACGAACACGGCGCCTAGTCCTGCTTCCTCCGCGACTGGCGGGACCAACGCTACTGCAGCACCGTCATCGGCTGCTGGGCCTCCCGCCTCGCGCACGACTTCCTCATCCGCGCTCAGGGCAGCCAGCGCCAGCGGAACCGCCAAGTCGAAGCTTGGCGCGACGCGTACGACTGGGGCCGGTGTCGGCGGACGAGCCAAGCTAGGTGCTAAGAAAGCTGGCGGTACGATCAATTTCGAAGAAGCCGAGAAGAAAGCACGAGAAGAGGAAGAGCGCATCAAGCAACTAGGCTATGATTCTAAACGCGAGGAGGAAGAGTCGAGAGCCGTCTCGCTCGCCGCGGTATCGGCACCAGTAGCTAAGTCAAATGCGGCCTCGCAGTCAAAGGTTGCAGCACCCAATAGACCGTCGGCTGAAGTCGATCGACTCGGAATGGGCATGGGCAGGCTCGGATTCGGTCAGGTGGCAGGCATGTCCGGCGAAGAAGCTGCACGGCAGGCCGAAGCAGCTCGAAAGCAAGCTGTGCGGAAAGCAAAGGGACTAGACGAGCCCGTCGACGATTCGACGTATGCCCGAGAGAAGTTCTCGAGCCAGAAGGCCATCTCATCAGACCAATACTTTGGCCGCAATTCGTATGACCCTACAGCTCAGCGGGAAGCGCAATCGAGACTACAAGGATTCTCTGGCGCTACGTCTATATCATCCAATCAATACTATGGCATCGAGGAAGAGCCCGAATCGATCGAGGAAGGCATCATGGGCGTGGAAAGCCTCTCTGATCTCGAAGGAGCTGCCCGTCAAGTCGCCCGCAGAGTCATGCAGCAGGCTGGCTTCCAGGATGTCAACGATTTGCAGGATGCTGTCCGCAATGGCGCGCTGCAGGTTAGTCTTCTGCCTCTGCTGCATCTTGCGGAGCTCATGGCTGACACGTGATGTGCAGCTGAGCGACTACCTGGCTAATCTATCTGCTCGCTACGGATAGGCCTTGTCACAATAGCTCATGCAACGTGTTGTGGTCTCATGAATTATCTGCAGCTTAGAGGCGCGAGGCGGCAATGTGGCCGCGGCAATGTCAATGATGCAATGCATTCGTTAAATCTGCAAGCTGTATACTCACTGCACGCGTACTACCACGTGTGGCAAGCCGTGCAACGATCATGTAAGCTCAAGCAAGAGTGAGGCATGAAGCGAGGCAGAGTGAAAATGCAAGTGAAAATCGTTCCTCTCATTAGCTTGACGGCCCGGGCGAGAGATGACTGCCCTGCTCGGTAGCATGCTCGATACCCTGTCGACTTCAAGCCCGTCGCCATCGTCAGGTCTTTGTTGAGGAATGACGACTTTCTGTTGCTGAAGCATTGTGTGATTGTCGCAGATCTTTCGACCCAGACATGATCGCCTCTGCCTCGATGCCATTCTGTTTGCGCGAAGCAAAGGGACAAAGCCTGTCGCCGTCGCGGGGACGTCGGTCAAGGAGGACGAGCTTGCTGCTGAGCCTGTCGCCCTCGTCGAATCAGTGCTGGGTCCTTCTACTCGGGAGTAGCCTGTCGGAAGCGAAGCTGTTGTCCCGAACCCCTGCCAATCCTAACGAAAGCTCGTGCACTTTGAAAGACTAGAGAGTCATATCTTTCCGACGCAGATAGGAGAACAGGCTCAATCACTCGCCAGCTCGAGTCTGTAGTCTCTTGTGAAGTCTATCGACCATCGTCGCGCCCTATGACTGCTATAGAGGAGGCTGTCAGGTTGTCGCATCGAATTTTGGATGAGCATAGACTTGGGATTGTAAAAATCTCCCCGCCGCGTTTTATGCCCCGCCGGAGCGCGCGCCATGCTGACCGTGCGCCAATTCTCGTCACGTGGTGGGAATCCGGACACCGAACAAGCCGAGTCATGCGAGCAGCATGAGGCCGGATATCACACGATTCCGATGGCCTCTTGTTGACATCATGCTCATACTGCTCCGCCTTCTCTGGCTCGCTGCGCCTACATATTGTCTTTGGCCGTCGCCTAGCGGACCAATCGCAAACGGCAGCGACGCACTATTCCTATCTTCCAATTTCCACGTGGTTCTGTCATCTTTGACTTCGCTTCCGCCAGATCTTATTGATGCAATCAAGGATGCACAAGGCCAGATAGACAATGATGACTTCGAGCGCCTCACCTTGGAAGACGATCGTGAGAAGCTCCGTGATGCAAGAACGGTAGCGCGTATGACCCTTGAACTTGATCCTCATCGCACTCAACAAGAAAGCCAGATCAGGTCGATCACAGACGACGTGAACTTGGACTTTGCTCAGTGGGCGGAGAATGAAGCGTACCGTCTGCGCATCAGCGAACGCTCATGCGTCCTTTCGGCGTCTACCTCGCTAGGCTTCCTGCGTGGCCTACAGACGTTTGTACAGCTCGTCTACACTTTACCGCTAGACCCAGCAGCCGTAATTGATGACCAGACAGTGCTCGCGAGCGCAAAGCGAACGAGATACATATTGAATACGCCCATAGATATATCGGACAAGCCAGCCTTTCCCGTCAGAGGGCTCATGGTCGATACTTCGAGAGCCTTTCTGCCGGTAGACGCATTGCAGCGTCTCCTGGATGCCATGAGCTGGTCGAAGTTCTCACTACTTCACTGGCACATGACCGATGCGCAATCGTGGCCACTCGAAGTCACGGGCTACCCTGAACTACTGCAAGCCGCCTACAACAGCCAAAGCATCTACAAAGCGAGCAAAGTAGATGAGCTCGTCGCCTTTGCAAATGCTCGTGGGATCCAGGTCATGCTCGAGATCGATATGCCTGGCCATACTGCCTCGATAGGCCTTTCTCACCCGGATCATGTTGCCTGCCATGATGCCATGCCTTGGCAAGCATATTCTGTTGAGCCACCGGCAGGTCAGCTTCGCATTGCAAGCGATACCACGACTGCCTTTGCTCGCGGCATTGTGCAAAGTGTTGCTCGCCGATTTGCAGGCTCACTCTTCAGCACAGGCGGCGATGAAGTCGTGCGTGATTGGTCGTATCACTTTTGCGGTCATTGATAGCATGCTGCCAGAATACAAATTGCTACGCTGAAGACGCAGCAACGCAGCAAGCACTCTCTGCGAGGAACAGTACTTTGATGGATGCATTGAGTGCATTCGTTAGCCAATTGCAGGACGCTGTAGCAGGTGCAGGCAAGAGGCCAGTCGTCTGGGAAGAGATGGTGCTTGATCACAACATCGCTCTTCGCAACGATACCGTCGTCACCGTCTGGCAGACATCCGAGAACGTTCGCAAGGTCGCCCAGAAAGGCTTTCAGATCATTCACGCCGCCAGCGATTATTTCTATCTCGACTGCGGCATGGGTGCCTGGCTCGACAATATGCCGAATGGCACGTCATGGTGTGATCCTTACAAAAGTGGTTTATTCTGTTGAGTCTAGCTACGTACTGACCTGACAAGGCAGCATGGCAGCGAATGCTGTCATTTGACCCCTATGCTGCTCTGCAGAGCAGACAACGGCATCTTGTACTCGGCGGACAGGCTCTTCTGTGGTCCGAGCAAACGGACGAGACCAATTTCGAGCAAAACATCTGGTCAGTCTCTTATGCAAAGACATGTGCATGACTGATAGGTGAGCAGGCCTCGAGCGGCAGCCATCGCTGAGCGTTTCTGGTATCACAATCCAAACGACGACACAACATTATCGCGACTGCACGAGTGGCGCTACCGGCTCGTCAAGCGCGGTATTCGAGCTGTACCACTACAGCCACATTTGTGCGTGCTCAGACCGGGCCTTTGCAGCCTGTAAAGTCATTCAGATGCATGTTGTACGACAACCGTTTACGGATCTGTATCATCCCACGCTTTGTTCTGCGGCGGTGGCGCGATGCCTGCTGCTTTTGACATGATGATGGCATCGACCCGCAAGACAGACAAAGCTGCTTCGGTCGCATAGTCGATTGCACACTGTGTAGCTTGCAAGAGGTCATAGATCTGGGCTTTGTGAGTATCGCAAGTCCCATTCGTCTCGCCCTGCATCTCTACTGATCAGCATGACATACGGGAGCACATTACGGTCACTTGCATCGATGTCAACGCCCGTGGCCATGCCATCCTTGCTCGAGTGGGCAGCGTACAGTCGGCTCAGTACTTCTGTAGCATCAAGACCGGCATTTTCTGCGAGTGTCCGCGGCACGACCTCGAGTGCCTCTGCATACTTTTTGATCGCGTGTTGGGCCAGACCGGGCGTTTTCTCGCCATACTCTGCGATCTGCTTAGCAAGCTCGATTTCCGTAGCGCCCGCGCCGGGTATGAGCCTCTGATCCTTGATGATGCCCTTGACAACGTTCACTCCGTCGTCTACGGCTCGCTCGACATCGTCCATCTGGTTTGTCGTGGCTCCTCGGACGACGACAGTCGCTGTTCGAGTCGTCTCCTCCTCCTGCCTGAAGACGGTGACGCGATCGCCGCCGATCTCAACTGTCTCTACAACGTCGCAGAATCCCATTTCCTCGGGTGTCGGCGCACCTAGTCGAGCTAATGGCGTTGCGCCGACAACTCGGCAAAGCCGCCTTAGCTCGAATTTAGACATGATCTTGATAACGACGATATTGAACCGATTGAGGTAGTGCAGCGCAAGTTCGCCGACCGATGAGCCGCTAACGACAACGTTCACGCCCGCATCCGCAAGCTCTTGGAAGACTTTCTCGAGATGCTTTTCTTCTCCTCGCGAAAAGCCGAGCAATTCTTCTGCGGACTTCAAGAGGACGGTGCCCTTGGTCTCTGTCTGCGCGATATCAATAGCGCAAGTGAAAACTCCGACTTTGGCGTGTGTGGCTTTCTTGATGGTGCCTTCTGGCTCTCGGCCAAAGACCATGCCTGAAATGACTCGGCTGTCGCTAAGACCGCCGCCCATGATCTTGACCACTCGGACGTTATCTACATTGAAGCCAGTCGCTTTGCTCGGCATGACCATGAGCGCCGCTTCGGCCACTAGTCGGGCCAGCAGGTCCTCATTGCCGTATTGCTTTGCAGCGATGATGGGTCGTAGCGCTGTTGCAAGCGAATCTTGCGTCAGTGGTAGCTCAAGCTTCTTGATCTCCAGCGCTGTGCAACACATGAGTCAGCGGTGACATGTGCTCGGCTGTGCTAGACTTACTTTGTAGGACCTCGTCTACTTTGTCGCGTGCCAGCTCATAGCCTCCGATGATCTCGCTTGGATGTAGTCCCAATGTGATCAGATGCTCTGCTTTCCGCAGCAGCTCGCCGGCTAGTATCATCACGAGGTTCGTCCTATCCCCAGCCTGTCAAGACCTTGGCGTCAGACCAGCGCGTCTTGAGTGTAGAAAGGCGTTACCTCTGCCTCTTGTTGCTGTGAGGCCATGACGACAACCTTTGCGGCAGGATGAATGACTTCGAGCTCTCGTACGATCGTTGCTGCATCGTTTGTGACAAAGAGCTTCTCCAGATGACTGCAGGCCAGTCGTCAATAGGTCTTTGCAGCGAAAGACGAACACGCTACTTGATGACCATCTTGTTGCGCCCATTGGGTCCAAAGCTTGTCCGCACAATTTCCGAGAGATTACACACGGCTTCTATGTTTCTGCAAGTCGGCATGATCAGTAGGAGCTGCGAGAGCGACGCTCAAGGACGTACCTGATGACAGCTTCTTCGATCCCTTGGCTAAAGCTGTAGCCATCTTTGAAAAGCCCCGGGCCACTCTGCGGAATCTTCAGCGACTGTCAATCACTCAACGGCATCAGCGTAGACTCAAGTCGACCAGACAAGACCTGCCATGCCTGTCACAACTTGGTGCGTCGGTGGATCAGCGAAAATCGCAGGAGCAATATCGCTTTCGACTAAAGTGCCCCACGATCGACGGCGCGCTTCCGCCTCGGTAAACCGGCGAGCCGAGGCACTTCGACCAGCCTTTTGTTGGGCATGGCAGCGCCGGCGAGCTTTGCGTGTAATCACACAAGGCAGTAGCGAATAGACAGGATGCGCACAGGCTTCGTAGACTTTCTCAAGGACCAGTATGGTCGTCTGCCGCCCATAGGCAAGCATGATCTCTCTGGCAAAGTCGTTGTCGTCACAGGCGCCAATTCAGGTTTCGTTCGGCCTTCACTGCAAAAGAACATCACTCATCGCGTTTGTACAGGTCTCGGCCTCGAGACGGCGCGACACCTGTCTCAGTTCAAACCCAAGAAGCTCATCCTGGCCTGCCGCGATTCAGGCAGGGCGCTCGATGCCAAAGAATCCATTTTCAACACATGTAATTTATCGGCAGACGATATCCCTGTATGGCACCTCGACCTCACAAAGTATGAGACCGTCAAGAAGTTCGTGCAACGCTTAGAAGAAGAGGCGGGCCGCATCGATTATCTGTTCTGCTGTGCTGGCGTTTCGACCGAACAGCTGTCTTTGACACCAGACGGCAATGAATCCAGCTTGCAAGTCAACGTGCTCGCTAATGCGCTTCTGATCATGCTGCTTCTACCGATGCTGGAGAAGTCGGCAACGCCACAGACACCCTCACGCATCGTTGTCGTCGGCAGTCTCGCGCATGAGATCATCGCAGACCTACCCGACAGTCTCGCCGCCGAACAGTCTACCGAGGAGAAAACAGCAAGACAATTCCTCGTCCAGCTCAATGATGAGAGTAAGCTGGCAGCGGCAGCCAAGAGCAAGTCAGCATCGACCAAAGCGCTTTCGATGGCAATGAGATACAATCTCACCAAATTGTTCGATCTTATGCTCGTTCGCCAGATTGGCCCTCGCCTTCCACAGAGTGTAGTCATGTCCTGCGTCGATCCAGGCATGTGTGCGACACCGCTCGTCAAAGGCTGGCAGTACGTCATCCTCGCCTTTCTCGTAGCAAGACCGGCGTGGAAAGGCGCCCTCACGATTGTCTATCCCGCCCTATCTGTTGCGCCGGAGAAGGCTCGCGGCGAGTACTTTGCTACTTGCCGTTTGCAAACGAGGTACGCCTATGCCCACCCGCGTCAAATCTGGCTGACTGACTAGTTGAGCAGAGTGAGCTACCTGGTCGATAGCGAAAAGGGCAGATTACTAGAAGAACAAGTCAGCAAAGCTATCATAGCGCATCTCAGGACCATCGATACACGCGTGCCAGACATTTTCGCAGAATGAACGCAGCTGCATCTACCTCAACACTGTACTAGACGGCGATAGGACCGCCTCCTCTGTACTCAATGTAGCATGTCTATGAGGCACATTCCAGGCATTCCAATCGCCACTGAAGTGATGCGACTGACGTAACCGCTTACTGCGCGATGCTGTCATTGAAGCAGGCTGCGGCTTTCTGGGCGTACCGCGTAGCACAGAAGGCGTTCTGCTCGGCGATGCGTTGGTGGCAGGTAGCAATAGCTCGTCTGATTCGACAGTAGAAATAAGCTCGTATTGTCCAGTCAACTTGGCAGTCAGGATGCCCACTAATCGTTTGAGCTGCGTCTTAAAGACAAGAGGCACTGTCGAGATGAGTGTGACAAGCACGAGCTTGATGACGAGTGAGGGGGACCAGATGGAGCCTAGCGCGTCTGCATCTATCGCCGACACTTGCGCTAGCAGTTGACCCACCTGCGTTGTCGTGAAATTGTAGGGCCCGCTGCCGATGACCAGCGTGACGAAGAAGGGCAAAAGCGGCACCGCCAAGACACCGGAGACGATATTGAGCACTGAGTAAGGCAGAAGCGGAAAAAATCGCGCTAGCAGTAGGTAGGAGAACAAGTCGTCAGGATTGCTGTCCAGATGACCTTTTGTGATCGCTAGGGGTCTCGCGAAGAATCTCTCGACCTGCGGTGAAATCAGCATGTGATGCAGGCAAAGTGAATAGGGGCTCACTAGGTCTTTGCAGATAGCCGCCATGCCGTAGGCGGCAGAGCTACCGACCGCGGTCAAAAGGCAAGTGTAAATCGTGCCGAGGAATGTGCCATACAGTGCGCCGAATAGGATGTTCATTAGTATTGAGCCGGGTATTGAAAAAGCCTGCTTGAAGACAAACAAGCAACTGGCAAGTGCGTGGAAGCATCAGCATCGCCTGCATACTATATATGCTGGCAGCAAGTGCTTACCATAAGATCGTGAAGACGTGCAGGCTCTGGCGTGTGCCAGCTGCGCCGTACTGCTTGAGCGCGAGCGTCTGGGCTCGTACATCGCTCAGACTGTGCGGCAGCTGTAGTGTGGGTATAGTGGAGACAAGATAGACGACCAGTCCGAGTGAGATAACGAACAGTCCCGCCAGGATGAGCATTGGCCTCAATAGCGCATGCAGGGGTCTGCCTGATGGCACTGCCGGCGAAGGTGCAGATATGCTGCCTGTCCGCGCGATCTTGCCGGTCTGATCTTGTGGGTAGGGTGAGAAGCCTTGCGGACCATTTGACCAACGTGTAGAGCGCGGATGCGAATTGTCAAATGCCAGGTCATTTGCAGCTTCGAGATCGGCTTGACTGTTGTAGTACGACCAGACACGACTGGGCATCGCAGTCCATGGTCCTGCGAGAATCGTTGACGCGCGCTCTCGACCTTTCCCGTGAGGTCGAGGCGGTGACTCTTGCCATTCAGTTGGAGGCGTCCTTGGCGGGGATGAATCTGGACTGGAGCCACTTGTCAAGTCTCCCGATAGAGACGGCGCTCCGAGCTTGTCATCAAACTCGGAGTCAGTCTGGAAGGAGGAGCTTGAGCCGGATGCGACCGCCGCTGACGACTTGGATCTGTGATCAGGCGACGATGTCAAAGGCGAAAGAGTGTGCGTATAAGCACGCATCGTCCGCGGCCGACCTGTGCTTGCGCTCGAGGTGGCACTGTTACGTCTTGGTACAGCGCTGGACGGCATCTGACGACTTGCGTATGCATCCGTGTCTGTACCTTCAAGTGTCGCCTCGCCGGATGCTAAAGTCCGCGCTGTAGCAGAGTTGATCAGTGACCGTGCTCTCTGCCTGGTCGTGATGCTCGTCAACGGCAATCTCAAGGCGGAAGGAGGTAGCAGGCTTTCGGCAGGCGAGGCAGGCGCGACGAGCTCGTCCTTCGCCATGCTCACTTGCTCCTTCGGGCTCCCCATTGCCATGGCTGGCGTAGCACTGCCAGCAGAACCTCCGGCCTGACTAGAGCCGAACAGATTCGAGAGGGAAGCTCTTGTGGGCAGAACGAAGAGCGAAGAGGAGCGCTTGATGCCGTTCCGACTGGAGTAAGCGGTTGTGCCTCCTGCTGACAAGCCGGACGCGGATGCCACCGGAGTGCTCGGTGCACCATCAGTACCTGTCGACATGTCGTACAGCTGATGCTGCTTCGATGCCAAGCTGGCCTTGGATGGCCCGAGCGCCGCTTGAGGAGTGCGGCTTCAGACTGGCGACCAGGCGTCGAGGCATGCGCAAAATCATGATCAACACAGGCGACGAGCAGTTCGGCCATCGGTCGAGCGATCTCCTCGATCGTTTTGCTCGCCGTCGTCTTGATCTTGTCGCGCGCAGCAACGACAAGTCAAGATCACAGCATGATATGCATTGTCTGCACGGATCCCTGCTCATGAGCATGACACGATAGCCAGACTACACATCAAGATGTCGACCAACAAAGGCAATGCGGCCAAAGAGACGCGACAGAGCTCAGACAATTCTGACCGAACACTGGCTGAGACGAAGGAAGACAAAGATCCCTTCCTTGTCTCGTTCGCAGACGACGACCCCGAGTCACCGCTCTCGTGGCCAGCATGGAAGCGTTGGTCTATCGTGCTTATCATCTCCATGGGCGCGACTTGCGTCACTTGCGCATCCAGCATGGTTGCATCTACCTACACGGCAGTCGAGCCAGAGTTTGGCATCTCTGA
Organism: Mixia osmundae IAM 14324; assembly: GCF_000708205.1. NCBI lineage: Eukaryota > Fungi > Basidiomycota > Mixiomycetes > Mixiales > Mixiaceae > Mixia > Mixia osmundae. The sequence continues at coordinate 54,633 of NW_014575547.1, forward strand.
AGAAGTCGCTACGCTCTCTTTGTCCTTGTTCGTCTGGGGCCTCGGTATCTCGCCACTGTTCCTCGCCCCACTATCGGAAACCTACGGCAGGCGTCCAATCTACCTGATCTCATTCGCGCTATTCCTGCTGTTCAACATTCCAGTCGCTGCCGCCCACAACGCAGCAACATGGCTCGTCGGACGTACATTGACTGGCTTGTTCGCCGCGCCTTTTCTCAGCGTGGCAGGCGGTAGCGTCACAGACATGTTCAGTGGACCCAAGACTGGCCGGCCGATGGCGATCTTCACTGCGTCACCCTTCATAGGTCCGGCTGCGGGTCCCATCTTGGCGGATGCCATCAACGCACATCAGAATTGGCGTGTGACATGGTATTTCATGCTTGCTTGGGCTGTGAGTCCTGCCGCTAGTAGGCTGCACCGAGCTCATTATTTCTTGCAGGGATTGCAATTTGCAGCGCTCGTCTTCTTTGTGCCAGAGACCTATGCACCGGCATTGCTCGTCAAGAAAGCAGCCCGATTGCGCAAGCAGACTGGCGATGATAGATACCAGGCCCCTTTAGATCGACAAGAAGGCTCCATCATCAAAGAGGTCTTCATCTCTTGCGCGCGTCCCTTCCAGCTGCTTGCCTACGAGCCCATGTGCGCTCTACTCTGCAGCTGGACCGCTCTCCTCCTTGCGATCTTGTATGTCTTCTTTAGTGCCTACAACATCGTATACATGGACGTCCACGGCTTCACCCTACAAGAGACCGGCTTCACTTTCTTCGGCCTCTTGCTCGGCGTCATCCTCGGCACCGCGACTTCGCCCATCTTCGAGACACTTTATAGACGCTCCGCACAGCGGTTAGGTCATCAGCCGCCCCCGGAGATTCACTTGCGTAAGGGCATGGTGGGCGGCCCACTGCTCACAATTTCCCTCTTTATCTTTGCAGTCACAAGTATGTGCGAGCTGTCTCTGGTGAAATTTCGACTGATCCAGTCCAGCAGCGCATGCACACCCTGCAATCAGCATAGTCTTCAGCGTACCATTTGGTGCCGGCGTTGTGCTCGTCTTCAGCTCGGTTTTCACGTATCTCACCGACGCTTACAGGCCTTATGCTGCGTCTGCTCTGGTCAGTACAGCACAGCACAAGCTCGAGCTTGCTGACATGTGCATCAGGCGAGCAACTCTGCGACCAGATCTGCCTTGGCAGGCGCGCTGCCGCTGGTTTCCAATCAGAGTGAGTCGCAAATGTCTGCATGACCACAATCCGCTGACCCAGCTCAGTGTACCATCGTCTCGGCACCATTGGCGCGACGTGTCTCCTGGCTGGTCTCACTGCCTTGGCAGTGCCACTGCCGTTCATCTTTTCGCGCTATGGCGCTCGGATACGCAAGAACTCACGCTTTTCGTAATGCGCACTCTCTGTAACGTGAGCAAAATGTATTGATGTACAAAAGCATGTGATAGTCTATACAGTCCAATATATAGTGTTCAAGTACAGCCATTAGCAAAGATCATCAGATGCCGGGGTCTGGGCGAGCGTGGCGGGTCAGTGCCGCTGACAGCTCTTGCAGGGATACCGGTTTTCTGCATAGGCAAGCGCATCAGTAGCTGCATTGACGGTCGAGCGTAGAACCCACGTCAAGAAGTCGTCCATGCCGACTGCCTTGCATGCAGTCTCGGACTCTGTCGTCACGTTTGCTGTCAACGCGAGAATGGGTAAACGGCCTTGCAGCTCGCCGGAGCGTTCCTTGGCGCGAATGAGCTGCGTTGCTTCGAAGCCTGACATCAGAGGCATGGACAGGTCCATCAGCACGCAATGATAATAGTCTGTGATTGCGAGCTCGACTGCGATCTGGCCATTGTCGGCTGTTCGGCAACTCCAGCCGAGACGTGTGATGATTCTGCTCATTAGTCTTTGGTTGATAGGGTTGTCTTCGGCCAGCAAGACGAGGCCTTTCGTTTTTGAAGGCGTGCGATCGACTGGGGGCCGGATAAGTCGGTCTGGTCGATCTTCTGGTGACGTCGAAAGTGCGACATGCGGCTCTGCTGTAGCTGTAGCTTCTTCTGTACTGTCGAGGAAGCGAACGCTCCGGGCGGGCAAACTGTCCATAGCCGTCGTCTCGATCTCTTGACCGAGATAGTGATCCGGGTCCTCGAGCAGCTTGACGACGAGATGTAGGACAGTAGGGCGCTTAATGAGGATCACCCGGTTCGTTGCGTGCAAGTCCTTGTCGCCGACTATCGTATCCGGATCGCTGTCGTGCACCACGACGAAGACAGCCTTCCTCTTTTGAGCGAGGAATTCAAGTAGGACAGGCGCAGCAGCTAAGCTTTGTGTATCGGTCCAAATTATGTCGCTCTCTTGCGCCAGACTTTCGACAGTGGCATCTGGTGACAAGGCGGAGGCAGGGAAGCCCAGTCTGGTGAGCAGCTCGATGACGAGCTCCTGAGTGCGCTCGTCACGACAGCTGACGACGCAGCGATTCGTTCGCGGCCCTCTTTCTGCAAATTCTTCTTGTCTGTTGTCTGTCGAGAACGTGACTGGTAAAGTGACAGAAAAGGTGCTGCCTTTGCCTTCTGTGCTCGAGACTTCGATTTTGCCGCTCATGCGCTCGACGAGCTGTCTCACAATGGACAAGCCTAGGCCACTGCCATAGAAGCGCCTTGCATACGTTGCATCGGCTTGCCGGAAAGGTTCAAAGATGGATGACCGGAAGCTGGCCGGGATACCGCAGCCAGAATCGACCACTTTGACGAGTAGGTTGTCCGCGCTTCTTGAGACATCGACGAGGACGAAGCCAGCCGATGTCGCTTTCAGTGCGTTGGATAGCAGACTTCAGAGCCATATCAGCTACTGTGGGCGCGACAAGGCAGAGAACCCACTTCATGATGATGCGTAGTGCATACGTCTCGTCGAGGAAGAGTGTGTCTGGCACATCCTCCGCCACGACGACGATAACATCTACTCCCTTCTGTAGCCCGACGGGCTGTCCGTTATTCTTGTCGACGGTCATTCGCCCCAAAGATTCGAGCAGCTTGCGGATTGCGACTTGTACCGGCCGCGCTGATGACTCCGAGTTACCTCGCTCTAGCTTACTGAAATCTAGGACGTTGCCGGCGATAAGATTGATGCTGTGACAAGCCTGCCGTATGTTGCCCAGGAAGTCCAACTGCTCTTCTGTGAGATCAGTCCGGAGGAGCAATTCTGTGTAGCTAAAGCTACAGTCAGCTTCGCTTCCTTGGCACAGCAGGAGACATACCCAGTGACTGTGCTAAGCGGAGTACGAAGTTCGTGCGACGCCACAACAAGGAAATTCTTCTGAAGTGCTTGAGCTTGCTCTGCAACTTCGGATGCCGCTAGCGCTCGCCACATCCGCCTCTTAATCCAGACTGTCTCTGCCAAGCGATTACGCGCTGTTGTTGCAGAGTGAGCAAGGACTGCGCTGAAGACGACACAAGTGAGAATCGCTACAACTGTGATCGCAAAGGGCAGCGCCGGCGGATACTGCTTGTGCGAATGAGTGCCTGTCAGGGAGCGATTGGGTGAAGACTTACGCCTGCATCTGCTTGCGGAGGCGAATAAGAGTAAAAGATGGCGGCATGCTGACCGGTATAGTGCATCGATGCAACGCCTGTAGCGGCGGTGAAAGAAAAAGCGATCTGCTTGAAGAAGCTGACCTCAATCGAAGGAAGCCAGACTGTCGCAACAAGCGTGACGACGTATGCGACGATGAAAGACAGTACGATGACGAATGGGCGCCATTCGATGAAACCGTGATCGATGCGCATAGCTGCCATTCCTTGGTAGTGCATCGTGAAGACGGCGAGGGCCCAGAGAAGAGCGCGCATGCAGGCGCCGAGCGTGAAGCCCCGTCTCAGATCATCGAGAAGGTCTTCTTTCCAATCGTGTTCCGAATCGCCGTTGTTAGCACGTCGTTTTAATCGCGCCTTGACATGAGATGGCAAACGGAGCTCTTGATCAGACGTATGCTCGCTGGGATCAGTCGTCTCGTTACGCGCAGCTGAATCTGACGAATTACTGCTATGCGCGGAAGGACGTTGCCGCGATCGGCCGCGCTGTCCACTGCCGTGGCTGCCGTCTGAGCCGATTCGTTGCAAAGAGTGCGAAGGTGTCGCGTCGACAAGTGCAGGCTTTATGCTGTCGCTAGATTCCCGGCGACTTGGTCTTGATGAGGGCTTGCTTGAAGGCGTCGAGTAGCTTATACTGCTGTCTGAGCCACTCAGCCTAGCAAGTGTTGGCAGTGGGCGTGGTGCGGGTCGTTCCATGGCGGAGTGGCTGCTATGTCCATTAGCGAGCCTCTCCTCTTGCTCGTCCAGTAGCCGTCCCCGCTCGACAAGAGCCTCTTCTGGGTCGTCATCAGGCGCTGTGTAATTGCTATGACTACGACTCGTCTCGGTCATCCGGTCGCCGTCCTCGGAGCCCGATGACTCTGACTTGTGGCCGATGAGCGGCCTTTGCGATTCGAGGTCTCCGCCTTGGTCGTCTTGTGACGCAGATTGCGGGTTTAGCCTTGCCTTGATATACCGTGTCCACTGCTTCAGCCGGAGATGGCGGAACACGTTGCTTGACAGAGCTGCAAAGGTGAAGAGGACCGCGACAACAGCCGACATGACCGTCGTGAAGGGCTCGAAGGTGACATTGACGTCGAATCGGCATGCAAGCATGCCCAAAAAGTGTAGGCAGAAGATACCGCAGCCTCCAAAAGTCACACTGGCTCCGAGCAGCCATAGCCAGCTGCTGCTTCCTTTGGTATGTAGTGCATGATAGTGGTTCGCGATGAGCTGTGTGGTCGTATAGGCGCCCAACCAGGACACGAAGAAGGACAGCACTACGAGCGAAGGATCGAACTTGGGATGGAGTAGTCTGGGCTCGTCTAGCAAGTCGGCCATCGCGCTCGCTGTTGACATTGTGCCACCAGAGCGCCTGCTGCCGGCCGACGATCAAAGAGCGCGGGAATGGACTCGTGCAATGATCGCAAGCGTCGTGGCAGCCTTCAAGGAGTAGTTGCGAAGCTTGTCACAAACATTGCCGTCACAGCACACGGCTGCTGCTGCTGCCTGCCTGCCCGCGATGAATTAGGGTTTGTCTCCATTTCTTCCATGCCCGGAAAAGAGGCGCAGGACGCGTCTGATATTGTTGACGCGTTCGCGCTGACGTCGCCGGGCCGCTTCTTCCGATAGCGCAGCGTGCGGGCAATTATCATGATGACAAGTACTTGATGAGTGCTCCGACGACGCCGAGCAAAGCTAGGTCGGGCGGCTCGGGCTCAGACTCACCTGCTTTTGCGAATGGTGCGAGTCCCACGGTGACCTACAAGCCATATGTGCCTGGACAGAGCAAGCGATCGTCTCTTCCAGCCAGCTCAGGCCAAAGCGTCTTCGGGGCAAGTCTCGGACGCTTCCAAAGTGAGCTGTCTGCTGGTAGTAGCTCACGAACTCTCGGCTCCGCCTATCTGCCCACGTCAAATGCCACCAATGGCGCTTTGACGCCCGTGCAAGCCGGCAAGCGCCCGGAGACAGGACCTGCATTCTTGCGCCCTGCCCAGTTCGAAACTGAACGAAACGAGTCAGTCTCACTAGCGTCCCTCGGTGGAGATGCACAGGCATTCTTCACTTCAGGCGCAAAGCCCAACAAGCCCGATAGCGCCCCGAATGGGCCGCATTCGCGATCACAGTCTGTCGCTGTGCAATCAGCCCGTTCGGTCTCGCCTGCACGCAGCAGTCAGGCAGTCGTACAGGCGCCGATAGCTCGATCTCAGAGCGCTCATCAGATGCTTGCAACATCTTCATTGGATGCACCCTCTAGATCTGGTCAGTCGACGCCGCGGCAAGCGACTCCGCCGGTCGCGCGGTCCGTGAGTCCTCAAAAGTCAGCCAGTGTCTTGCCTGTCGATAGCGCACGGTCTCGTGAGACTGTTCAAGTGCAGCCAGACGAGCGCTCGCATAGACGGACAGTCTACCGAGCTGGATTCCAACCCAATGGCGTCTATCGCAATCGCATGGACGAATTGCTCTCGAGTCGTAACGCCAAAGGCGAAGGACGTAAGCTCGAAGAATCGCGCATCGTTCGGCGGCTCGACAAGCTCATCGAGCTCCATACTGCTCCCGTGATTCCGAGCGAGCCTGGCGCACCGTCAATGCCACGGAATGGCCTATCGTTTCGTTCGCTTACAGATCTACAAAATCTGCGACGCAAAACGGCTGGTCAAGTCTGGGACGATGTCCTGAGAGGCGTACGAGGCAGCAAAGACGAGATCAAAAGTGCAGAGCAGAAGATTGTCAAATGGCAGGATGACGCCTCTGTACAGAGATGCCCCATCTGTCTGGCGTCCTTCTCGCTGACAACCCGAAAGCATCACTGCCGTACTTGCGGACGAGTGATCTGTTTCCTGCCGCCCACCACACCATCATCCCTTCTGCCTCCCGGCACGCCAGCTCCGCTCATCACTCGCTCACGCCGCTGTTCGACATTCATCACATTCGAAATACAACCAGCACTCATCCAGAAAGGCCAGCGCATCATCGAGACCGAAGTGGATATCACCGGCTCGATCGTAGGAACTCGGCCGGGCGAAAAGCTCCACGGCGCGCCTATAGTCAGAATTTGTCAGGATTGTCTGTCGACTGCAATGCGTCAACAGACCATGAGCCTGACTACGCGCGCACCCACATATTTGCGCCTATACGAAGTCCTGCTGCAGCTTCAGAACGAGATAGATAGCTCACTTCCTGAGCTGCAAGAGATGATCATGGGCTTGCAGCGAGATTCAGCTCATCTTACGTTGGGTAGTACTGCCAATGCGACGCCGGTAGCACAGAGGGACGCCCTGGCTGCACGGAAGAGTATCATGTCCAATCTAGCGTCGTACGACTCGATTGCACGACGCATCAAGGATTTGCCACTTGCAGATGGTGGTCAGCCAGGTGGCAGCCAAGACAGGATACAGCGGGCCATCTCTTCACGAGCTCAGCTCTTCCTACACGATAAGATGGCTCTCCTCAAGGGCCTCAACATGCAGGATCTCGAAGGACCGCGTCGCAAGCCAAGACGTGGCAACACTAAAGCAGACTCCGATAATCAACAGACGAGCCAGCAACATTCGGCTCGGACGACCGATGCCGAAGTGGGCGACCGCAAAGCGGTCCTGCTCGAGTATGTCCTGCCTCACTCTTCAGAGCCTGGAATGACCCTCGCATGCAGACAAGCGCAACTCGTGGAGACTATGCTCGCCGACGCCAATGCCAGGCGACAGCTCGAAGACGCAGCGGCCCTCAAGACTAGTCTGAACGAACTGCATGTCTCCTGTCTAGTCGTGCAAATGAGAGCTGACGACGAAAAGCGAGCAGGCGAGCAGAGATCAAGTTCTTGTCATGATGGCGTATGCATCTGTTGCTACAACGTCACGCGCGAAGCGGACATACAAGCTGCGTTGCGCCTTTTGAGCAGACTCTCTTACTTCATCGAGACAAGCTTGACTTCGAAGTTGAGCCATGCGTTGGCAGGAATGCCGTCTGTACCGGAGCGACCATACGCCAGCGCAGGTGGAACAGAGAGCTTACGTTCGCCGCCGAGTTGCATGCCGGCGATACCCTCATCCCATCCTTTGATGACTTGACCCTTGCCAAGCTTGAATTCGAATGTCTTGCCTGATACATTCTTGTCAAAGACCTTGCCATTGGCCAAGCGACCGATGTAACGCATCCCGATCTTTTTGCCCTTTACGGCCTTCGGGCCTTGTCCAACTTTAGTATCCTCAATGATCAAGCCAGAAGGAAGTTTGATCTTTGTAGGCTCTGCCTTGGTAGGTACTTTGGCCTCTGCCTTTGGCGCGTCCTCCTTTTCTTGCACTGCCTTGGTCGTTGCCTTCAAAGCTTTAGCATCCGCAGCAGCAGTCTGTGTCTTGGTCTCTTTGTCCTTGTCTAGCAGAGCTTGCGCGGCCGCTTCCTTCTCGCGCCTGGCCTGCTTCTTGCGCGCATTCTTGCTCAGCTTAGCGCTGGCTGTGCTTGCGTCTGCGTCCTCTTCTGCGGCAGTAGGCGTGGTGATGATAGTCTCTGTCACGGCCACGGCCACGGGCTTCTTGGGGCTGCTCCTGTGAGTCTGTCTGAGCGCCAATCTGATCGTCACGCGAGAAACACTGACTTCTTGGCGGCAGCGGCTTGTTCGGCGGCAAGGGCGGCTACATCATCTTCACTGACTTCTTCAAATCTGCTGCTCGCGTTCAAATGCAAATGAGCCAGATGTGGTTGATGTGCGTGGCAAGCTTACCTGTCTTCATCCATCTCGTCTTCTTCTTCCGAGTCGCCTTCGAGCGCGAGGCCCTCCTCGTCGTCGTAGACGCCCATCTCATCGCTGTCGATCTCTTCATCCGAGTCGATGTCAGAGTCATACAGGCCCTCAGAGTCCTCGTCCGAGTCATAAGGTGGACGGTCATAGTCATAAGGGTCGATTTGACGGATGTAGTGACCAAGCAATGTGATTGCGTTGTCGCCAGCGACTGAGAAGATGTAAGGCGAGCCAGCGGGCAGGATCAAGTTGAGATTGACTTGCTCGTTCTGCATCATTGCATCAGCAGGGACAATGCATCCATTTGAGTGCTTGTGCGCACCGTGTCTGTCTTCAGGCTGCAAAGAACAGTCTCTTGCAAGCGTTCGTCGAGCTCACGCATGTAGTCGGCTTCTTCCTCATCTTCTTCATCAATGTCTGCATCTTCATCCGACTCCTCCTCTTCGCTGTCCTCGTCCTCTTCTTCATCGTCATCTTGCACCTTTGAGCCTTTGCCGTTGGCAGTCTTGCCATTAGCGCGCTTGGCTCTGATAGCAGCCTTGACGGTAGCCTCTGCACTTCGAAGTGCGTCATCGTCTGCAGCCTCCTGTTCGGCTTCTTCTGCTGCAGCCTCGAGGATGTCCATCTCGTCGCTGTCGAGCTCCTCGTCGTCAGACTCATCGGAGTCGCCAATGTCATCCTCCTCAGCCGGCATATCGAGATAACGCATCGTCAGCACCGAGCGTGAGGGAGCACCGGACTCGGACTGTGGCAGCAGGATAGCTGTCGTTATTTGAATGTCGCAAGGAGGCTCGAGGACAAAGCTTTCTTCAGGCGTGAAGGTCTGCGACCAGACTCCCTGAACGACGTGCGACATATTGTGCGAGGCGCTGGATTGCTTCTTGAGATTCCAGAGGGCTACGTCGACGTTGACTTGCCAAAAGTTCGCAAGGTCAAAGACGCTCTTTTGCACGCAAAATTTCTCGCGACGATCATTCTACAGCCGAGCGCGGCACGTGTGGCGACATACATGCACGTATTCTTATAACATCATGGAGTTCAAAACTCATTCAAAGCATCATAGACTCGTTCAGGTGCTCATCGAGGTGCAGATCGAGTGCCTGAATTCAAGCGTCAGCGTGCCTACGTCAGCGAAAAGAGCCCACTGACCTGTTCATCAGCGAAACGCTGTCCGCATACCTGACCGCCCGGTGGGATCATTTCGCAGATGTAAGGCGACTGGACATGCTCGTCTAGATAGCCGGGCGTATCGCCGTTGTGCCTGTCTGCAGATCTCGCGACTGCAGACTGCGCTATGACAGGCGACAGCGTCGCAACGTCTCGAGGCAATCGAGGTTCGTCAGGCTGGCGGATGAGCAGGCCAGGCCTGGGTGGCTCTGCATCGCTATCAGTCTCGTCGTCGTCGTCATCGTCGTCAGTCTGTAGCATGATGCGTCTGCGCTTCGCTATCGCTAGAGAAGGCATTTGCACGGGATCGCTGTGTAGATCAGAGACTAGCGAATTACGGTTGTTATCTCTGAGCCGGGCGATTTCCTTCTTGTACTGCCGATGGACATGGGCCAGTGTGTCCTCGAGGAATTTGTTTTGACCCTTGACCTCGTCAAGCTCGTCCCGTAGCTGGTCGGCCCGCCCTGCCTCGATGCTGACATGCATAGCGATACCGGCGGACATTGTGCGTTCTAATCGTTCCGCTTTGGCTCTCCAAGCATCCATAGCAGGCCGCATCTCTTCCGCGGCCTGTGAAGCAGCTTGATAGATACCTCGAAACTCTTCAGTCTCCTTGTCGGCGCGCTTCTTGGCTTTGTTGGCTTTGTCCAGGGACGTCCGGGTCTCTTCTAAGGTCTGTTTGAGCTTGCTGATCTCTTCGAGCAAGGGCGCCGTGTCGACAGAGCTTCCGACTTGCTGCTTGAGCTCCCCGTTCTCTTTCTGTAGCGCGTCACGCTCCTGCATCGCAGCCTCGAGCGATCGAGTCAAAGCTTGTATGGTCTTCATGTGAGTCATTGCGTTCTGGTCTGATGACTCAGCTAACAATGGCGGGGGTGATGGCGCGGGCTGCGACGGTGATGGCAGCATGGCCGGGTGAGACGCAATGGGCGAGCCATGGGTCGGCATGGGGGACAAGACTCTTGGCTGTAGTCCTGCGATGGTTGCGGGCACCGTGGGCGCAGGTACTGGCCGCGCTACAAGCCGACGCGGCTCGAACCCGCTCAATCCGACCGCACCATCCGACGTTCGCCGTTGTGCCTGCGAATCGACACTCACATGAGCATTTCACACCCCGCAAGCTTGTAATCTACCTGATTACTCGGATCTGGTGTGCGATCTCTGGTGCTCTGTGAGGGAAATTGCTCAATAGGCGAGCTTGCCGGCGGTTGATCGCGCTCATAGGATCTGAATGTCTCCACATACGGCACCGGTACGGCTTTGAGCACGCGCGGCCGATGATCACCGGTCGGCTTCTGAGTGTGAGCATCAATCATGACGACATCATCGTCTTGATTCGCATCCGCTGGCGATGCGGGTCTCGTGGCTCTATCTCGTAGAGCTGTTGCCGGAGGTGCCTCATTGTCTGACACCGCTCTAAAAAATGGAGTATGACCGTTGTCGCTGCTTCTGCCAGCATGTGGGCGTGCATCATCAAGAGGTGAGTGTCCCAGACGCGCTCTCCCAGCCATAACGCCGGGATCAATTCTTGCCGGCACCAGGGGAGGCAGTGGACGCTGATGAGGGCCGCCGAGGACTGCATTCACGGGTCGAAGCCGATAAGCTTCTTCTGCGCTCGTCTGAGCTGGGTTTGACGTGCTTGGCTCGTTGCTCGTGGACTTTTTGGGTATTTTTGGCATGTAGAGTATGGACGAAGGCTCCGTAGCGCTCGGCTTGCGTACAAACGGCCGTCTGGCGCCGCTAGACGACATGCTTGCGCACCTATCGCACAAGGGGCCCTCGCTGTGACTGAGCGCTTTCGCTATGGAGCCTACAGATTTCTCCATATCTTGAATTTTGGGTTGAATCGCATCGTCAGCGCGCGATTGCGACTGCGACTCCGCCATTCGCATCGGTCCTAGCATCAGCAGGACCTTGCTCAGGAGACTACAGACAGGTGGGCCATCCTAGACCGACTCTTGGCACGTGTGCTGACGGTCAGTGCTCAGATATATTCGCCAGATTTCGGTTCCATCCGCCCGCGTGACCGATAAGGCAAGTCACTATCTACCCCGCTCACGAGGCCACGGAACTGACCCCGAAGGAGCTCAGAACTCGCAGGGGAGGTATAATATCGATAGACAGACAAGATGAGACAGTCTAGGGTGGCCATTGCGGCCGCAGCAGTGGGTGCATCGCTTGCTTGGGCCCGACCCTCGCCCTCGATCCTGAGCGATCTGCTCGACTCGGCTTCTAGCGCATCAGCTTCGATGCAAGGCGTAGCACTTGCGCCTCTCTATACACCCACAAACCCTTCGGGCGAGTTCGCCTCGTCCCAAGTCAACAACCATGGCTCGCCAAAGGACAACATCATTCCGGATAGCTACCTCATCGTCCTCAAAGACGACCTGACAGATCACCAGATCGAGGCGCACCATCTCGCTGTCGAGCAAGCCCACGCCGAAGATGTTCAATTCAGGATGAACGAATACACTGCCCAGCGCCAATCTCGTCAGGCTCGGGGCCCAAGACGTCACACCCCTACTGACTTCTCAGCCTCAGTCAGTGAACTCATGGAAGAGGTAGAATCCATCCTCGAATCCATCACTGGCCCAAGCGAGATCCAAGAGGAGTCCTTCTTTGACTTTGAAGGTCTCAAGCACAAGATCAAGATGCCCGGCTTCAACGCCTACTCGGGACACTTCTCAGAGCGCGTCCTTGACGCCATCCGAGCTTCGCCTCTCGTCGCCTTTGTCGAAAAGGACATCACTGTTCAGGCTCTGGACATGCCTCAAGATCCGTCAGTCGGAATTACTGATATCGAAAAGGGCGCTCCCTGGGTCAGTGCAATCGATGCAAATCTGGCACTGTGCTGAATAGACACGCCAGGGTCTCGCTCGTATCTCACACCGCAAGCCACTCAGCCTCGGCACTTTCAACAAGTACGAATACGCTCATGATGGCGGCGAGGGTGTTGACGTCTACGTCATTGACACGTAAGACACTCTAGCCGTGCACACGGCCCAGACTGACGCTTTTGTACTGACAGTGGCGTCAATATCAACCACGAAGAGCTCGAGGGGCGTGCAAAGTGGGGCAAGACTGTCCCTCTGAACGATGTCGACCAAGACGCAAATGGTCACGGCTCTCACTGCGCTGGAACAATCGCCTCTCGCAAGTATGGCGTCGCTAAGAAGGCCAACATCATCGCAGTCAAGGTGCTCGGCTCGAACGGTTCTGGTACAATGTCCGATGTCGTCGCTGGCGTCGCATGGGCAGCCACATCCGCCGTCGAGAAGATGAAGTCTGCTGCTGCATCCAACGGAACCCACAAGGGTAGCGTTGCCAACATGTCGCTCGGTGGCGGCAAGGCCACTTCGCTCGATATTGCCGTCAACCGTGCTGTCAAGGCTGGCCTGCACTTCGCAGTCGCTGCTGGCAACGATAATGCTGATGCTTGCCGATACTCGCCCGCTGCAGCAGAGGATGCCATCACCGTCGGAGCTTCCACTCTCGGTGACGATCGTGCCTACTTCTCCAACCACGGCTCTTGCGTCGATATCTTTGCTCCCGGTCTCAATATCCTCTCCATCTGGAACAGCGGCAATACGTCGACCAACGTGATCAGCGGCACCTCGATGGCTTCGCCTCACATTGCTGGCCTGGCTGCCTACTTCCTCAGTCTGTACCCGACCACTTTCTCACCTACGGCCGAAGACTTTGCCGCTGCTGGTGTTCCTATGCCCGCAGAAGCAAAGGCCTTCCATGAGGCTGCAGAGACGATCGAGCTGTTCTCGTTCGGTACCTGGCAGCGATCGAGCCAGGTCATCATGGATCGTCTTCGCTCATACGCAGGTCGCAAAGCTACCGCTACGGTCGCCAAGCCGCTTGATCCCAAGGTGCTCAAGAAGAGCATGGAACGTCTCGCCACCAAGGGCGCTCTTGCCGCTCTGCCCGCCAACACGATCAACTTGTTGGCCTTCAACAACCAGACTGGCTACTGAACGCCAGTAGACGCCGCTCGCAGCACTTTTTTTCGCATCCATCGACGTGTACGCAAGATCCCGATCCTTCTGACCTTTCCCTCCAAGACCTGTAGCTCATAGACCCAATCACTCAATCCAGGTTGTCGTTAGCGCGTAGAGCGCACAATTGCAGAGTTTTGTCACAACATCACACACACAAAGTATACTGAGCTACCTTCTAGGCTAGGACTGGGTGTAATTGAGCAATGCGCATGGCGATGTCCTCAGTCTGCCTGCGCGTCAGTTTGTGCTCTCGACGCAGCTTATGACTCACCATCTGGTTGGCTTGACGGATCCTCATGTCCCATTGTACCGTTGCAGGCGCGTGCACTTGATCTTCTTGACGATCGGTCGCTGCTGCTGCGATGCCGACGTTGGAAACAGCAGCCTCGACTTCTTTCGGCTTGACTTCGAATTCGATCAGTCCGCTGACCTGATTGATCGTCGCACTCAGTCTACCTTGCTGCACCATCGTTCTGGCCAACACTTCGGCAGCAGAAGGGGTGAGTGATAGCAGTAGCCCCAGACCAGTACATGTGATGTTGAGGTAGAGCTTGGATGCGCTCAGTAGGTTATGTTCCATGATGGCTCGGTCGAGAACGTTCATGGGCGCCCGTCGAGCTGTAGATGGCGCTGCCCGATCCTCATCGGTCTCCGGTATGACGACAGACGACGGCGGTAGCTTGGCTAACTGGTGAGGCTTGAGTGAAGCCGCGAATGCTGTCACTTCTGACTCTGGGATCATCTGATCGAGGAACATCTTGGACAGAACCGCATAGAAAGGCGTCTGCGCAGAACGCTCATCCCTGAAGAGCGATGACAATGCACGGGAGCGAATCGGTCCAGCGGGTGCAAGGATGGCGCATGTGATGGCTTGTTGTCTGACGAGCAGCGTCAGCAACGCGCTGCGCGGTGAGGAGCAAGCTTGCTTACAGAAAGATCAAACGCTCCTCTTCGTCAATTTCGACGGCAAAGCTGAGATTATGATACTTTGTCGTCGCTTCGTTGAACTTGCGTTGCGAGTCGAGGATGCGCGCTTGACACAGCCGATAAGAGACTGCGTGGCAGCTCAGCAATTGACGCGATCGCAGCGTCGCAGACTTACGCTGCGTGGCAATGTCGGTAGAGGTGTGAATGATGAGTGAGGCCCGATTGAACGGACCTTCTGCTGATACAGAGTCGTCGTCCTCGAGGAACAAGCGAACAGCGCGCATGTAGAGCTGCAGCTTGTACTCGTCCGTGGCTCTGCGCGCCCCACGTCAGCGGCATGGTTGGAGTCTGAGGTGCAATCTCACCTCTTGCCTGTGTCAACAGAGATCGACAGCAGTGCCTTGGCGGCGCTCGACCAGTCCTCTTCCTCCTCGAGCACTCGAGCCAGCTTCTCCCTCAAGCCAGCCAATTGATCTTCATATCCGACTTGACGCGCAGACAGACTGTCCAACGTAGCTTCGACGATCGTACGGCGTTGAGAGGCATCTTTGACGCCGTCGAGCCAGAGCAGGACTTCGTCGAGTAGCTGACGAGAGGCGACAGGTCCAACGCTGTCGTCTAAGCTTGAATGTACGAGTCCTTGGATCTGAGCTGTCGCATTGCTTGCGGGATCGATGGAGCGCAATGCTTCGATGAGTGCCTGTCCTCGCTTGCCCTGAGGCAGCTTGCCGATCTCTGAGAGACCCGCCGCCATCGATGACCGCCTGAGCTTGAGAGCAGGCTACGTTTGTCGCGTGGCAGCAAAGAGCAGAGCTGCTCGCCCTCGCAGCGACTGCCTGTCCACTGGCACGCACGGAGCTCACAGCCGTTCGGTCGATCGCCTGGGGTCCACGTTGGGCTTCGCACCGCCGCTTGCAGGGTGACATAAGCCAAAGGCAACGCTACGACGGCGCAATCAAGCAGCACCGTTGGGGGCCCGTCAGATAGCCTCATAGACAGGACCGCTGCTCCTGCTCTCTCGTCATACAGCTCAAGAGAGACGCAGTCGAGTGGGCGTACAAAGTCGAGCGACAGTCGTGCCACTCTCGCTCGCTCAAGCGCCAGTCGCAGCTCGCCGCGCAAATCAGAGGCAAGCGATTCTAGCGGCGATAGCGCTCGGTCTGCTTCTTCTGGCTCGGACGGCGAAGACGAAAGAGAGCAAGACGGCTCAAAAGTTGACTTGAGAGACGTTTACGGCTCTCAGTTCTTTCATCCTCCTGCACCTGTCGCGTCAGGTCGACTCACTCCTCTTGCTACCAATCTGCAGAGAGGCTCGCCTTTCCAAGCTGACCTCTTCGATCACGATCCCGTGACAGCTAGTCCAGACGACAACGCAAGCTCTGCGGGACAGTCTGCGTCGACCGCCTCAACGCCGACACTTCAGAGCACAGAATTTGAGCCACAACCTCGCAAGCTCAACACAAAGCTGTCGAAAGAGCCACTCGCTCCTGTGAAGGCGACTGCCAACATGTCTACAAAGTCTACTCCGACGGCGTCTCCTACGGGTCCCGCTGATGGTGCATCCAATTATCTCGAGTCCCAAGGCCACAAGCCAAAAGGGGTCTCTGCTACCACAACGAGCGGTCCCGGCAGACCGCCTCTTCAGCCGAAAGGCGGCAAGCCATTCTCCGCACGACACTACAACCATCCGCAGATGAAGCCTTTTCCTGCGCCAGGTCTCAAATTACGTCATTCTCACCGCGCACATGCCAGCACAGCTTCGACCGATGGCGAACAAGACCCGAGATCGACCACACTCGAGGGCGACACGAGCATAGAAGAGTTCAGACTCAAGGAAGATGAAAAGAAGAAGAAGCACTGGAAGCGATGGGGTCCTTATCTCTCTGAACGTCAATGGGTAAGTGAAGATCGTACTTCAGCTGCCGATGCTGATCTCGGTCTTTTACCAATAGGCCACAGTACGCGAGGACTATTCTGCCAATGGCGATGCATGGTCGCATTTTCCTCACGATCACGCACGCTCACGAGCTTATCGATGGGGCGAAGACGGCATTGCCGGTTTGTCCGACAACCATCAGCGCCTCTGCTTCTCCCTCGCACTCTGGAACGGCAAGGACGAGATCCTCAAGGAGCGCATGTTCGGTGTCACGGGTCATCAAGGCAATCACGGCGAAGATGTCAAGGAAATCTACTATTATCTTGACTCCACGCCCACTCATTCGTACATGAAGTTCCTCTACAAGTACCCTCAGGCGGCGTATCCATATCGCCAGCTCGTCGAAGAGTCCCAAAATAGGTCTCGCGAAGTCAACGAGTTCGAGATCACTGACACTGACGTCTTTGACGATGATCGATACTGGGATGTCTACGTCGAGTACGCCAAAGACGAAGACAACGTCGACGGCTACTCCATCAGAATCACAGCATACAATCGGGGTCCCGATCCCGCCGACCTACATATCATCCCGCAGCTCTTCTTCCGCAACACGTGGTCATGGCCCAAAGAGCGCCCAACAGGCAAAAAGATGCCTTCACTTCGTCAGCTTTCAGACACTTGCATCCAAGCAGATCACGAGACACTCGGCCGCTTCTATCTCCATTGCAATTCTTCGCCTTCGCCTGCAGCCGCTCCACTTTCAAAGAAAGACGGTCCTGCAGAGGTCGAAGGCGTCGTCATGCCAGAACTGCTCTTCACGGACAACGACACAAACTTCAAGCGTCTTTACAACGGCAATAACGTCGTGCCTTATGTCAAGGACGCTTTCCACGATCACATTGTGCCCGGTCACCGACCAGCGCTGCCAAAGCGCGAAAAAGCGAAGAAACCCGAACAGGACTCCGAATCAGCCGATGGCGATAGCACACCCAATGTTACCGATGAGGAAATTGAAGACGACCGTATCTTCGTCAATCCTGAGAAAGTAGGCACAAAGGCCGGCGTGCATTACACCTTCAAAGCTGTGCCTCCTAACGGCGGATGCGCTGTTGTCCGTGTCAAGCTCACCAACGAAACTGCCGAAGACGACCAAGCTGCAAACGACGAAGAAAAGTTTGATGCCGTCATCGAAGAACGTCGTCTAGATTCCGACGAGTTCTACTCCCGCTTCGATTCAGGCGGACTGAGCGATGATCTGAAGAACATCATGCGACAGGCTCTTGGCGGCATGCTATGGACGAAGCAATTCTACTACTTTGTGCAGAAGGAATGGATCGAAGGCGATCCTGGTCAGCCGCCACCTCCGCCAGAGCGCAAATACGTTCGCAACAGGGTGAGGCCTGCTTTTCATTGCGCACGTGGGGACTACTGACTTGCACGAGCAGGATTGGAAGCACTTGTACATCGACAACATTCTGTCGATGCCTGATAAGTGGGAGTATCCTTTCTTCGCCGCGTGGGACACAGCCTTTCACTGCATTCCCCTCGCCATGGTCGATCCCGCATATGCCAAAAATCAGCTCGATCTCATGACGCGAGAGTGGTATATGAAGCCCGATGGTGCCCTGCCTGCTTACGAATGGAATTACGGCGACGTCAATCCGCCGGTCCATGCCTGGGCAACGTTCCGTGTTTTCAAAATCGAGCGCAAGATGCACGGACGAGAGGACATCAACTTCCTTGAGCGAGTGTTTCAGAAGCTACTCATCAACTTTACGTGGTGGGTCAATCGCAAAGATGCGGGAGGCAACAATGTCTTCGAAGGCGGATTCCTTGGTCTAGACAACATTGGCTTGTTCAATCGCTCCGAGCCGCTGCCGACCGGAGGTACGCTGCGCCAAGCCGATGGTACAGCGTGGATGGGCTTCTACGCTCTGAACATGCTCAATATGGCGCTCGAGCTGGCGAAGCACAACAAGAACTACGAAGACATTGCTTCCAAGTTTTTCGAGCATTTTTTGTTCATTGCCGATGCTATGACTTTCAAAGGCGCCGAAGAAGCTGACGAGACGCTTTGGAATGAGGAAGACGGATTCTACTATGACTGCATCAATTGGGGACCTGGCAAATCACGTCAGCTCCCTGTGCGATCACTTGTCGGCCTTATCCCTCTGTATGCAACTTTGACGCTCGAGCCCAGCACAATCAAGCGGTTCCCTGGTTTCAGCAAACGTCTCAACTGGTTCCTCGAGAATCGTACATCGATGGCTCATCGTAATATCGCAAACATGAAAGGTTGGCAATATGTCTTTATACCTCGATCCGTAATGACGCCTCCTGTCTTCGACAGCCAAGGGCAAGGGCGATCGCCGCTTGCTGGCTTTCGCGAGCGAGGAGCGCATGAAGCGAATCCTGCAGCGCATGCTTGACGAGCAAGAGTTCCTCTCGCCGTATGGCATTCGATCGTCAGTCATTCGACCCGTCTCATCAGCTTTGCTGATCTCCTTGCAGGCTTTCACTCGCTCACAAGGACAACCCTTACTCGATGGAAGTCAATGGCGAGCGCTTCTCCGTCGAGTATTGGCCGGGAGATTCGAAGTCGGGCATGTTTGGTGGCAACAGCAATTGGCGTGGACCGATCTGGCTGGCGGTCAACTTCCTCCTCATCGAATCCTTGCAACGCTTCCATCAATACTATGGCAACAAAGTCAAGATCGAATGCCCGACAGGCTCAGGCGACGAGATGACACTGGCCAACGTAGCAGAAGAACTACAGCATCGTCTTGCTCACTTGTTTGCCCGTGATCGTGATGGTAACCGGGCATGCAACGGAGGCTCAGATAAGCTCAATCGTGATCCACACTTCCGCGATCATGTTCCCTTCCACGAGTTCTTCAACGGCAGCTCGGGATCGGGCCTTGGTGCAAGTCATCAGACAGGATGGACGGGTCTCATCGCGTACTTGATCTGGCAGAGCGGAGCTTCTGCAAGACTACCTCGCACGCCGCGCACGCCACGATCGACTGCAGCGTTCTACTTTGACGAGTCAGTACCAGGAACAGACACAGAATTCGGCACACCCGGTGGAAGCGAATTCGGCGACTCTACAGATGGCTTTGACGTCCAATCGACGGGAGAGCTGTCTCCAGATGAGCTATAGACACAAAAGATGCAATTTGCCCATGTGGATCGTGTGTGACGCGCTCGGTCAGAATGACGTGACAAGTCGCGTGTGTAACGCGTCGCGCGTCGTACTGGAGGTGCTCACAACTTGGCACTCTAGCTCGCATATACGGGACCAAGATGACGCTGCATCGCTCCGCATTGCGACTGCAGCTGTCCAATCGCGCGACACTCGACTCTGCTAGCGCGGGCAGCGCGCAGCTCAACGGAGCAGACGCACGAACGCCCAGCGCTAGTCCTGAAGAGAACAAACGAGGCTATTTCGACATCATGCCACGATTAGACACTAGCTCGCTGGCGAGCACAGCTTGTGAGGAAGTCAAGACACCGCTGCCCCGCACACCCAACACTCTCTTTGGAGTGCTTCATGGCCATGCTGGCTTGCAAAACAACAACGATGACGGGGTTACCGAACCCTCGGCACTGAGCACGACTTACCTCACCGCCGGCGATCTCAACGGAGCAACATCTGGTATGATCACGCCGACTTATGGCCTTGCACCGCACACACCTCTGCCCTACGCACTCAAGGACGGCTACCATACCCCGACCGTTGATGTATTCGGCTCTTCGACCGCCATGACACCCAACTTTGCCTTTGGCAGGGCTGCTCTCAGTCGGACTGGCTCGCGACCTTCGATGGGTCTCAGACGCACTTCCTCCATGTTCAGCGCTGGCATGAATATCTCTGATGACGAGGAAGAAGAGGCCGACGCGCTCCTGCAAGCGCGACTGGCGCGCCGTCGCCGCTCACTGCATGCTCGGACGGGCTCGACATCCTCTACGGCATCCAGCATGAGCGGCTTCGACGATCTCGCACCTCACGCTATGCTTGAGAGCGAAGAAAGTGAGGAAAGCCTAGAGGACAAGGAGATGCAGACCGAATGGACGCCTTACGAGCGAGATATTCTCGCATCCGTATGTAGCCTTGATGGTCTCATCACGATCAGAGCTGATGGCGATGACAGACATATGATGCGTACATCGACAAGATTGCACGCAGTGGAACACCCTTCACAGGCGTGCCACCCAGCCAGACACTCCATGCTATCGCCCGTCACCTTCTCACCCGGCACGCTGAGCCGATCGTCGAGAGCGGCCAGGCTCGACAGAAATGGCGACACTCTCTTTTTGTCACGAAGGCGCGCGTGCTAGCGTTTGCCAAAGCGCGCAAAGCTTTCGAAGACTCACAGCTTGCGCCTGCGCACGAAGCAGGCAATGGCGCTACACCCCGCGCTGCCCAGGACACGACAGACGTACAGATGCAGCCCGAAGCAGATGCTGCTCTGGCAACGCTCGCCAAGACCGGCGGAGTGGCTGTAGGACACAGACGAAGGCTCTCGTCTCAACGCTCGATGGACTTCCTGCCCTATCAGAAAGATACCAATGCGCTCTCCAAGTGAGTCGAGTCTGTCTGAGCTAGCATTCTGCTGATGTGCTGTACAGACTGTCGAGTCGTCTGCAGCCCCAAGAGGAGGCCAGCGCGCTCGACAATGCGCATATCTCTCTCATGCGTAGTTTCTCGAGCTCCGCCGTCGCGCCCGCCCTGACGACTGCCGTCGAGCCGACGCCAAGCTTGCTCAAGCCTAGCGGAGCATCGACTTTCACTTTCGGGACCGGTGCGACGGTCTCAGCTGTGCCCCTTGGTCTCGAACAGATCGCAAGCATCGTAACGGATGACGCGGACACCAAGAGCAAAGTCACTCCGCCCCGACCGCTCCAGCGCTCTCGCTCCTCGTACGGACAGACGTCAACGCTGCCTTCCCAAAGAGGTCACAACAAGAAGCCTAGCTTGTCTTCGTCCATCAAGATTCTGTCGAGAGCAGACAAAGCCTTGGCCGAAGAGAGCGCGTCGACTTATCTGCCCACGCCGCCCGAATCTGCTCGGAAGCACAGCAAGCTCACTTACTTAGACGCGACGAAGAACCGACCTGCCCTCTTCTTGTCGCCTGCTGATCCGATCATGCCGCAGTTCGGTCGACCTGTCATGTCAAACGATGCAGACGCAGCAGAGGCAAAGAGGCAATGGCGAGCCAACGCGCTCATCGACTCGCCCAATTCTGACACGAACGAGTCAAGCCCAGGCGGCCGTACAGATGGATCTGACGAAGCGGACGAGCCATCAGGCAATCGCGCAACGAAGCGCAAGGCTTCCATCACGCCTCTGACGCCTCAGTTCCTCGAACCTAGCTCGTTCCGCGCGGGCGCAAACCCGACCGAAGGCGGACTGAGAAGTCCGTTCACCGCTGAGTTTGCATGATGCTGTACCTCTCCACACACAGGCTAAGTCAAGCACGACACTCTGTATCGCTCGCAAATGCACTTCTGTCCTTGCACGAACAAGCGCGTCACTGTCTCTGTTGTATCAGCGACTCAAGCCATAGTCTGCCTCGGTGGACCTCACAAGAAGCAGTCCCATGCCACATGCCGCTGTCATGACTCTTCCTCCTCCTCCTCCGCTTGGCCGCCTTTCCCCTTCTGTTCTATCGCGGTCTGATGTTGTCTGTTGGCGATGAGTTGCTTCTTCTTATGAGCGATCATCGCCTCCACTCGTTCGTTCGCTCCGTGTAGGTAGAATCCCAGTCCTCCGAAGACGCCCATTGCGGCTGCGTGACCTCCCAGTCCTGACGCTCAGACAGCACGTGAGCCCGGCTGTCGAGCTGACGTGATGAAGGACCTGCCGTCAAAGACGTTGCGCTTCTGGATGCCAAGCTGCCACATTCGGCAAGCTAGACCGAAGCCGGCCCAGCCTAGTGTAGACATCAGCACGCTCATCTCGCTACCGTCGTCTTCCTCGCCGAGGCTGCCGGCTGCCGCTCCTCTCAACAAAATCGCGACTCTCTCGAGCGCTCTCTGCGACGACGAGACAAAGCAGAGTCGAGACAAAGTCGCGGACTGGTCGGGCAGTTCCTTGCTCGCGGCTCGGCCCGCCAAGATGGCGTTGCCCGGCTCATCAGGGCTCCAGACGAGTGCAAGCATCCTGATGACACCGCCGCTGACGTCCTCTCAGGTCGATGAAGGTGAAGGTGCCAATGCCGGTTTGCGACAAGAGTCGGATGACTCCTTTCAACCTGGCTCGCAGTACAGCCCGGACTCCTCACAGGACGATGAAGAAGAGGACGATTCATTCGAGACCGAGCTGAGCGATGGACGGTCAGACTTGACACTCGCGAGCGCACGCTGGTCGGCGCACGAAGCAGCAGGCAGTCCGATGCTGCATCGACAGCTCAGCCCGATCCCCCATCCGGATACAGAGGCCTCATTCCCAGCCGAAGAATTCGAACAGCACTTCGTCAGTGCCTTACGAACACAGCTAGCAACGCTCGACACGACACCGATAGATCTCGACGCGCCTGATGCCGCTCTCGAAGTGCCCGGGGAGCCAGACCTGCCACCCGTTCCTCAAGAAGATGTACCTCGTCTGAGATACGAGGCTGCCGTCAAGCTGCGTACGACGTGGGATGACATTGCTGCAAAGTACAGCCGACCGGAGTACGGTGAAGATCAAGACGATATCATCGATATCGAGACGGGCGATATCATCAAAGACCGCGGCCGTCTGCGTGCCTTATCTGAGGACCAGAACGATGACGCTAAGCCGGATTATTGGTCCTCACGAGCAACGACAAGCGCAGCATGGACGAGACGAGCCAGGGAGACCCGAAGGAAGAGGCGCAAGCTCGGCCGGCCGACGAAGCGCAATGCTGCTTCTGAGGAAGACGAGGTGGATGCCAGCTTGAGCGAAGAGGATGAGTCGTCTGGTCTCTCGGGCGACAGCATCACGAAAGGTCGTAGGAGAGCGGAGCGTCGCAAGGCGAGAAAGCGGGTATGGAAGAGAGGTCCCTACCATACCTCGCACAAGTACCGCTGGCAGCCCGGTCAGAGCGGCGGATCGAAACAGCTCGTCGAATCTGTCTCTACCAAGCCGACAGAACGCCTGCCTGCTAGTCGGACACCGTCACCGTTCCTAGATGCGCGATATTGGCTGCCCACAATGAGGCCGAGCGCGCCGCCGTACATGCTCGAGCCTAAGCTCGATCCCCTCGAGCTCCTGCTGAAGGCAAAGTCGGAAACGCCTGCGCCTGTGATGAAAGCGATCAAAACAGAGACTGTCAAGACTGCCCCTGTTCCGGCAAAGCCGGTGCCGCAGCTCCCGTCGGTCGTTCAAGACGCTCTCAAGCTACTTCACAGACAGAACGCACCTCTGCCTAGCTTACCAGACGCGTTTAGATCTCACTTCAGCAAGATTGGGTGAGTGACACGTCGAACATTTCGAGACAGCTGCTGATCGGGAACGACAACAGCAAGGTGACTCAGTGATGGCCATGGATACCATGTTCCCTTTCGAAGCGGATGCCGCAGTATCTACACGTTGTTGTATCAGCAAAGCATTTCCGCATATCAACCCAGCGCGCGCGTACGGGCATGCTTTCGAGCCAGGTTTGTCGAGATTGATGTACACCTGAGGGTGCCCGAGCGCGCCTCGTCCTATGTGATCCTCATCAGCATGGAACACTGTCTGGCAGTACGAGGCGCACCGCCATCGCAAGATGCTATCCTCGTGTTGACCAATCGAATGGGCTCCTTAGCGATCAGTTCGATTGCTGCTACGGGCTGAGGCTGGAAGTCCATCGATGTCTGCTCGAATCTCGGTCCTCTCATCGCATTCGCTCTGCGCCACAGCCTACTTCGGCGCAGCTCGCTGAGGACACGGTGAGAGCTTACTTTGGATTTTGGGTTTTAGACCATACACCGATGCGATTGGGCGCCTGACCCATAGGCAGATTGTGCGGTGGTTGTGGCATCCTGACGAGATCTATCATGAGAGTGCGCAAGACGAGCAGAGGGACCGAGACTGACGCTACTTGACCTGGCAAGGGTCCACCGGATACTGCCTTTGACTCATTGGTCTCGACGGGCGCAGACTCGTGCGCATTGATCGGAACGAGCCGTGCTGCATGTCTCACTTGTCCATGTGTCCTTCGCAGCAACACGATGGGCCTTGTCGTGCGTAGCATCCTGCTGTACTGACGGCCCTGCTCGCCGTCGCGCCTGCAGGCCCAGACGGCGAAACGGTGGAGACGATCTGCGGGGACAGAGACCCTTGCGCCCTTGCTTGCAAAGTGCGATGAGCTCATAGCGCACAAGCTCCGCGGGAATTCCACTATCTCTACAGACACTCGCTCAGCTTCTGTTGATCGCCTCGACATGTCTGAGCACAGCGTCAGTGGACTTCCGAAGACCTACAAGGCCGCCCAGGTCAAGTCCAAAGGAGCCAAATTCGAGCTTATCGATGTCGAGCTCAACTTGCCCGAACGTGGTCAGGTGCTCGTCAAAGTGCTCGCGTGTGGCGTCTGTCACTCGGACATGACGACCAAGTTTGAGGCCATTCCTGGCATTCTCCCTCGAGTGCCCGGTCACGAGATCATCGGCGACATCGTTGCGATTCACGAGAGCGAGGATCATTGGAAGCTCAATGACCGAGTAGGATCTGGCTGGTTCGGAGGCAGCGATGGTTCTTGCAAGCAATGTCGTCAGGGGAGCCCCATCAATTGCCCCAAGCTGGCCATCAACGGCGTCACTCGCGATGGAGGATATGCTCAGTATGTCACCCTCCGACGTGAAGCCGTCGTCAGTGTGCCAAAGGAGATGGACCCTGCCGAGGCTGCTCCTTTAACTTGTGCTGGCATCACTACCTACAACAGCATGCGCAAGTAAGTCTGCTTGCTTTGGTAGCAAGGCCGTGCTTGACAGTGGGGCAGCATGGGCGCACGACCTGGAGATCTTGTCGCCATTCAGGGCATCGGCGGCCTCGGCTCGCTCGCAATTGGCTTTGCTCGTGCGATGGGCTTCAGTACTGTAGCACTCTCATCGAGCTCGGCCAAGAAAGATCTAGCTACCAAGCTTGGCGCTCATCACTATCTCGACTCGAGCGCAGAATCTCAAGCAGATGCGCTGCAGAAGCTCGGCGGCGCAAAGCTCATCGTCTGCACCGCGCCTTCCCAGGAAGTCATCAACACGCTCCTGCCTGCTCTCCAGCCTGGCGGTACTTTGCTCCTGCTCGCTATCTTGCCCAGCGTCACCTTGCCCGCTCAGCAGATGGTGGCAAAACGGTTGACAGTACGCGGCTGGCCGTCTGGCTCGCCGCCAGACTGCGAAGATTGCATCAACTTTGCACAAGTCGAAGGCGTCAAGCCTATGATCGAAAGATACAGTCTCGATGACGTCGAGGCAGCCTTTGAGCGCATGTCATCCAACAAAGCTCGCTTCCGCGCCGTTCTCATTCCCGATCACAAGTGAAGCCATGCACATGTAATCTCTGCCTCAATGCACACTCAAAGCGTCCGATATAGCGCGACTGTGAGTACAAACATGCATACACAAGCATGAGTGCCAAGACAGATCCAGCTGTGCAAAGGGGATGCGAGGGTCGTGAGATATAGCTTTCGTCAGGTCGGTCTTGGGTGCTCAGGATTGATCACCGCAGACAGCGAGATTCTGGAATGTGCCTGCTTTGCCAGAATAGGCGCTCTTGCCTTGCATCCACCAGTTGAGCAGTTGCTGCGCGGGCAAGTCAGTCAGAGGGCCGTATGGGAACACGGCGCGAAGTAACCAACCTGCAAGTAGTCGAGATTGTTCTGGCAGACGCAGCAACCTGTGCTCGCTGCTGCTGTGGCTGACGTGTAAGTCATGCCTGGCGTCCAGCCATTGTATTGTCCTGTCCGCTAATGAGCTCAATCTTGAGTGCATCAATGCGGTGCTCACCAATCGTGACGAGAACGCTGCCGCCGTTTGATGCGAGCGTAGTGGCAAAGTAAGCTGCTGCAGTCTTGACGTTGAAATCAGGATCGTTGCAATTGCCTATCGCGTTGCACAGTCAGCACGAACTTGAAGGCAATCCAGCCGCGACTGACCATTGGGCGCGCCTCCGCATTTGTCCGACGTGATCTGCATGAGACCGAACGCGCCTCCACTATCGCCAACGACAGAGGGATTGCAGCTCGACTCCTGCATGGCGAAAGAAGCGAGCAAGATAGGCGGAATATTGTTGAGTGCGCCGTACTTTTCAAAGATGGAAAAGTAGTCCTTGCAATCGCTGAACGTGCTGCCTGCAGACTCGAGGGAGGTGTAGACGAGCTCGTCCATCGTCACTTTGGCGGGTGCCCAGCCTGAGGACGGGTTCGATTTTGAGATGCCATTGGTGAGGAAAGCTTCGGATCCGTTCGGGCCGGCATCGACGGTGGACTGAGCCGTCGCGCCTGTCAGCTTGGAGACATGTCCTGATGAGGCAGTCCCGCTCGTCGTCGAGGTCGTCGTGTTACTCGTGCCCGCAGACGAAGAGGTCGAGTTTGACTTTGACTTTGACTTGGACTTGCTGACTGCTTTGGAGTTGGCCGTCGTGAGACTGTCGACCACGCTGCCTTTTGCAGCCGCCTTCTTGCTCTTGGTCTTCTTCTTCATGACCTTTTGCTTGTGGTGCTTTGCATGCCTGTGATGGCTATGTTTGTGCTTGTGATGGTGTGACTTGTGCGTCGAGACTTCCATCTCGCATTCCTGCGCGTTGACAGAGACCGGCGCGACGATGGCAAGTGCGACGGCGACAAGAATGGCAAGACGCTTGAAGGTGGTAGTGTGTGCGAACATCGTTGCTCGTGATGACTTTGTCCGACAAAGGCGTGAAAAGGTGTGAGCGCGTTAGCTGAATGTGATGATTATGAAAGAGGGTGCGAGTCTGAGTCCAGCTCAAGTGTGGTGGTATACGATTGCGCTTGTTCGAATCAGTCTGCCCTAGTTCTCTGCGTGGACTCGACCTGCGAGCAAATGTCTTTCGGCGAACAGAAGGTCATCAAATATCGAAGGCCATCAAAAACGCGTCGCGTGTCGCGTCCAAGGTCATGTCACTGGCGACCCGTCGTTGATTTTAATATTTGCAATGAGCTATAATTCTATGAGTTTGTGCGAGATGGATCAGGATTACTCTGATTTTTGACGCTTTCCTGGCCTTTGCGACCCCATGATGCTGCAGATGGAACACGTTAGAGCAGTGCGAGCATGACAACAGCAGCCTCACTGTTTCTCGGTGACTTCGCAAGCGTCTTCACCCAATAGCTCGGACTTGTTTTTCATGCCCGACCATTTGGGCAGGCCATCGGCCAGATCCATCGTCCTCTGGCTGTAGAAGATATGGCAAGATGGGTGAAACGATGCCGGCAGCTTGCCGTCTTTAAACTTGAAAGTGCCAGGATAAGCAATCATCGTCGACCGGCCCTCATCGAACATGGGCGAGCGACAGTTCTGCTCCCGAATTAATGGCGGTTGTATACATGCAGTGATGAACGCACTGTGCAAGCGACTTTGCAGGGGACATAATGGATTGATTTCTTCTTTTCAGTCGAGAAAAAGTCGAGGCTCTCGCCTTCGTTCTTGCTCAATCGAACAGCAGCTTTGGGGAAGATGACGGCGTGCTGGAACGGTGCGCCGTGCAGGCCTGTAGATTTATTAGATCAGATCTTTGAATGCACAAAGAGCGTACGCTGGCAGTCATGACAATGGCAGCTGCGGCAGCTTTGTTAGCTCAGTATCGCTTGAGACGGTCTCAGCGTACCATTTCGACGACAGCGGATCCTGTGAAAACTCGAAGCCGACGTTGCCGCACCAGCAAGAGCTGCGACCAAGATGAGCCAAAATCGGCGGAAAATCTATCATTCCCGCACGAAGTGTATTTCACCTTGAACTTATCGCCCGTAGACTCCCACTTGTACGGAGGCTTGGACATAAAGTCTGTCTCAGAGTCCCCTCCATCCTTGCTTGGAATGTCCGGACTTCCTTCCCATCCGGTTCCGATGTCCGTGAGCGCATTCTCGCCGTCTGGGAGATCTTTGTCCTTGCTTTTGTCTAGTGCATCCTGGACCTTGGTCGCATGCTCTTTAGTCCTTGGCACCTTCTGACCAGCCATGATGATCCACTGCAGTACTTACAGAGTGATGACGGTTGGCCGATGGGCGAAAACTTGACATCAAAGACAATTCGATCACGAGAAAGCAGTCGCGACCCGCGAAAGACAGTCACGAGCGAGGCACTGCATCCTCGGCAACGAGACGACTGAGCCCATCATCCGCCAGCAAGGTCCATGCCGCTCGATGCGAATCGTCAGTGATATGCTAGTGACATTGCACATGCAGGCTGAACCATCAAGCAGTCTACACGCTCGATCTGAAGCCTATCACGCAAGGCGTCGCATTGCAGCATCACGGCGACGTTGTCTACCTCTTGCGCGCACCGCATGACAGCGAGGAGTCTCTCACGTTGTACGATGGCGCGACAGAAGCACAGCTTGCAAGTCTGGTCTATGTGACCGTGCGCGCTCGACGTATCACGCTCGTCAATCCGACTCAGCATGTGCAGATGGAAGTGCCCACAGGCGCTCTGTCTGCCCTCAAGGGCTTTCGCTGGACATTTCGATTCGAGAATCTCAAATTTTATTGGGATCGCGAGGTCGTGCTGGGCAGTCAGCAGAGGTCCTACTCGCTCTGGCTAAGAAGAGCGCCCGAACCGGATTGGCAATTGATGATCTGCAAGCCTGCGAGAGCGAGCCTGGAAGCAGACGAAGGTCTCGCTGCTACGCTTACTATTCTCGACTACAACCTCAACAGGGCAGGGCCTGCAGAGATGGAAGACCGTAAAGGTTTCGAGCTCGTCGCGCTCATCACGCTTGCCTCCTTTTTGGCGCCTACGATTCCATCCATCGCGCCCCCTACAGTACCGGTCGAGACAGCTAGGAAGACACCCGCGCCTGTGGTCAAACCCGCAGCTGCCGCAGCAAAGCCAGGCTTAACGACGCCAAGCGTGCCTCGACCCAAACCGCGCTCGCCCGTGCCAACGGCAACGAATGAGATTACCGTCAGCGAGCACAGCGAGACGGTGCTGTTGCTCAAGCAAGCTGACAGCATCTTACGAGATCCTACGATCGTCTTCATCAAGCTGCTCGCCCAAGGCGGCGCAGTACCGATAGCCGTCAAGCTTGCCTCAGAAATCAAGCGACAGATCCTCAAGCAACGAGGAGGAGATCTGTGGATGTATCTCGTCGATACGAGGTCCTCAAAGACCTTGCCTACTGCAGCAAATACGGACACCGGCCTTTCGCGAACGCTCAGCAAGCTCAAGTCATATAAGCAGCCAGAGACCATCACCATCTACCTCTCGCGAATGCCGCTGGCTGAACTGGACCCCAAGAAAGCCAAATGATGCATCAAATCTCGAATTCTACCGTCACATGTTCTCGCGAGAAGGTCGTTCCGCCTGGCAAAGCTATTGCTGCGCAATCGCCCGAGCAAGTAAAAATCCAAGCGGTTGACCAGCCTAAGATCAACTTTGTCCTGAGCCACGTGCACAGGGCAGGCATGAGCTGGGCTTCGAACACTCTCTGCGCGCCACATTGCTCGCATAGAGGCGCACGGGCGGCCTCGAAAGCGATTGCGCCTGGCAGGAAAGCAGCAGGCGCGTATGCTGTTCGCGTGACTGTCGTCATGCCTTGCGATCCGGTAGACGCTTTGACGAGGTATCGTTCGTAGGCCGGACTGGTAGACGAGTAAGGCAACGGCTTTCCGGCATATTCGTACCTGATGAACTGACTAGGCTGTCGGGAGAGGACATCTTGGAAGTGCAGGAATACAGAGTCAACGCCTTGTATCCTTTGCACTTCATATGACTCCGATGCGCTCTTGCTGGAAGGATCGGGATGATCATCTAGATATGCTTTGGGTTCCTTCTTCTTGCTCTGCGCTGCCTTGACGGGCGGCTCAAGCATCGCGAAGCAATAGCTCATTGGCCAAACGGCGATGCCCCAACGCGTTGGCTTGTTCAACTGAGTCGACTGAGTCGACTGCGTCATGGCTACCGCACTCTCAGATGGTCCCGGTGCTGCGTCTTTGGACGCGGGGGTGGCAGAAAACGGGTTGTCGCCAAAGAGGGCATTGCCAAAGGTCGAGCTCGAGTCTGCCGAGAACGGATTGACAGACGTAAGCGCGGATGCGAATGGATTCAGAGCTGGCTCGTCCAGCTGCTATTGTACTGCCTCAGCTGATGCGCCGTTGAGGACGCACAAGGCTCACCGGCTTCTGGGCTTCTTGGCCAATCTGTCGCGTTATACGCCAGACGAACAGACCTCTGCTTGATGATCAGTCGACGTAGGCTATACAGGCAAGCACAACACACCCGTCGTCTTGCCCTACGCATTGCGGGCTGGCACATTGAGCGATGAGCAGTGTGCGATATGTGAGCTCATTCAGGGGTGCAGCAATGGCGCCAACGAAGTTGAGGTCCTTGGTGCAGCGGGGGCATTGGCCTGCATGCGTTCGAAGGAAAGGCTCATAGTGATACGATGTCTGCGGGCCCCGACAGCATTTGCATGTGTACAACGAGCCATCGACAAAAAGGGGGGCTCACGAATTGACCACCGAAATAAGTCAGGGTAGGATCTCGAAAGAGTGCCTCTCTGTCAGACTGTGAAGCGGGCTCGCCATCTTCGAACAGGAGCCAAGTGCCCGTTGTGGCTTGCCGGTCAATGTAAGTCGTCTGCGAGCTGTCATCGTCATCGTCGTCCGGTTCGCTGAAATTGCCAGAGTCGGCAAATTCGACGGCCCTCAGCTTTGCTGCCACTGCACGCACTCTCTATGAGCCAAGAACTCTGGGAGAGTGATCGGGATGAGGATGAGGGGGCTTCAGTGGTAAGGTAGCGAAGGAGCATCGGTCATGCGAGCTGCGGCCGTCTCTTGCGAGAAAATTTGCCTCGACCAGCGAACCCTCTGACTCGTCATCTATAATATCGTTGTGTCATCTTTGACAGTGCGGGACCTGATGGCTCTCGCTGCTGACGAGGACAGGAAGGAGCCGCACTTACTTTTTCTCAAGTTCTGCAACAAAGCCAAAGCGCGCGCGACGCGATAGATCGATCCTGTGCGGTCACGGCGTTGCATGATGCATGATCTACAATGTACAGCTTCGTCACGTCGTCATCGCTGAACAACAGGACTCCTCGGTCGGGTCGTAGAAGACTCACGTGAGAGCGATTTGCTCTCTGTATTCCATCCTACTTCGTCCTCCTGATCTGCTTGCGCTTCGAACATTCTGCGGTTATCGACCGTCGAGCCATTGGGCCGCTTGTGGGCTGTTCCGTTCGACGAAGCAGTGACTGGCGGTGGCGGATCTGACAGTGGAAGCGAAGAGTATGTACCTCGCCTGACATGGATCGCAAAGGAGTAGAGACACAGTATAAAGTAGATCTGCGGTGTACAGCTTTCAGCGCTCCGTCTTCGGCGCGAGACGAGCGATCGCTTACCCTGACGAACCAGCCGATCAAGATGACAAAGCCAGAGAACGCGCGTTCTTCTCGCCAGACTGCCTGAGCTGCCATGGCTCTCGCCTCAGGATCCGATCCGCCCACTTGGCCGACGTTGGTGCCCTCTCCCATGAGCTCTCGTTGGGCGTCTGAGTTGGCTATCCTCCTGCCGTCGTGGGGATCGTAGACGTACCAGACGATGGCGAAGAAGGCCGTCCAGACGGTCGAGATGAAATGATCCAACGCGTACAAGTGAGCATACGTCAGAGTTCTCTCGACGCTCTCCTGTTCATGTGAGCCCGCGTTGAGCCTCTCCGGGCAGAGCGCAAGCAAGATTCGGACTCGCCTCTGCTACACCCTTGAGACCCCAGATGCAGAGACCGGCAGTCGCGAGCGAGTAGAGATACATGCTGACTTGGGCAAACGTTCCCCCGTGGAAGACGGCAATGATGCCATACACGCCCGCGACCTTGTTGAGCAGTGCAAAGAGTGTGATGATGGTCGCGCCTGCACACGTAGGTGAGCCTTGCTCGAGTGCTTGGCTGTCCGACTGTGCGCGTACCTATCTTGATGTCGAAGAGACCGATGAAGGAAGTGAGCAGCGGTAGTCGGCTCGGCAGCTTCTGGAAGACGAGCTCGGCCGGAGCCATACTCGTTGCGTGACTCAGTGAGCTCTCACTCTGCGGGGAGTGAGGTCGAGTCGAAAGACGTCGAGCAGCGAGCAGCGCGACAGAAATTCAGTCGGGTCGGGTCGAGTCGACTCCCTTGCCGGCCAAGGACGGGGGACATGCACAACGGCAGCTCGATCAAGCTCTTGACGGGCAAGCCGGACTGCTTCGGTGGATGATCACGTCCTGACCAGTCAGCTGTCTTGCAGGTAACAGTCATCCTGCCCTGGCACAGGCAGTCGCAGAAAGGCTCGTCGGCGTCAGCTGCCCAGTGCCTGTCGCTGAGAGTGTGCGCGACAAGCAGACTAGGACTACGGCTGTGTCAGTGTACGGTCAAGAAGTTCTCAGACAATGAGACTTCGGTCAGTATCGGCGAATCCGTCAGAGAAGAGGATGTCTACATCCTCCAGACGGGCTTCAATCCTACACCGATAGCCTCAGACAAACCTGCTTCCTCACGACCCTCCTCGCCCAACTATCTGCCCGCAGCAGATCCGAACGACTTGCTCATGGAGCTGCTCATCCTCATCTCGTCAGTCAAACCCCCTTGATGAGACAAAGACGCGCTTCTTGTGGCTCATCACGGGTCAGATAGAGCTTGCAAGACGGCTTCCGCCCGACGCATCACCGCCGTCATTCCTTGCTTTCCCTACTCGCGGATGGACAGGAAGGACAGATCGAGAGCGCCCATCACGGCCAAATTGGTCGCCAACATGCTCCAAGTGGCAGGATGCGATCACGTCATCACCATGGATCTGCACGCTTCTCAGATCCAGGGCTTCTTCGAGATTCCCGTCGATAACTTGTGGACGGAACCCCTCATGCTGAGCTACATCAAGCTCAACGTACGCGATTGGCATAACAGCATCATCGTCAGTCCAGATGCTGGCGGTGCGAAAAGGTACTTTTCAGATACTGGTCAATGACATATCAGATGACTGAGGAAGATCAGAGCGACAACACTTGCAGATAGACTGGGCGTAGACTTTGCCTTGATCAACAGGACAAGAGCCCGGGGTCAGAATGTAGAAAGCTCGTCTGACAAGATGGAGGTCCTCGTGGGCGACATAAAGGGGAAGAATGCCATCCTGATCGACGACATGCTCGACACGGGCGAGACGTTGCAACTTGCTACCCAGACACTCAAGAGCTCGGGGGCAAAGACGGTCTATGCTATCGTCACACATGGTCCGCAA
This sequence comes from Mixia osmundae IAM 14324, assembly GCF_000708205.1. NCBI lineage: Eukaryota > Fungi > Basidiomycota > Mixiomycetes > Mixiales > Mixiaceae > Mixia > Mixia osmundae. The sequence continues at coordinate 88,282 of NW_014575547.1, forward strand.
CGATGTCTCATCATGAGCCTCCTTTTGCTCACATGGACGATCCTGCCGACAGGTCTCTTGTCCGAGGACGCGCTAGACATGATCATCCAGCTGCCGATCGAGAAACTTGCAGTGACGGATACGATCTGCCAGCACGAGAAGACCAAGCGAGCGCTCGACAAGCTAGACACCATGTCTGTCGCTCCTCTCATCGCAGAATCAATCAGACGGGTCAGTCTCATTCAGAACAGTTGAGACGGATGCTGACGAGCTCATAGACCCACAATGGAGAAAGCTTGAGCTTACTCTGGAGCGAAGGCGGGGCAGCAGCATTCTAGACCTTTTTCTTTGCTTCTCATGCATTTGTACGACCTCGGAACCAGCCGAAATTGTATCAATCCTTGCGGGACCTCTTTTGCTCGATGGGGATCATCCAAAGTGAAAGGTGTCGCGTAAGACATGCCACACTGCCCCATAGGTCTTTTCTACTTGCGTCTCTTTGACGACTTGGCCTGTCAGGCCCTCTCGTTCGACGAGTGTACAAGGTTGCTCTGTACTTGCTTCCCAGAGTAGCGAAGTTCTATTGCCGTTCCGGTGGAGTATCGAAGCGACGAGCAGATTGACAAACCGTTGCTCCTTGTGCGTCGCCATGTAATGATTGGCGACTTCAAAGTCGATCGGCGTCAGACTGATGGCATGCAAATGGTATGCAGGACTCCAGTAGCTCTTGCTCTCACCGTCACGTGCAGGGAAGTATCGCCAGAGTGTGTAGCCCTCTGGCATGTCTGGTAATTGCTCGACATCGTGTCCCGGCAGCTTTTCCTTCTTCATGCGATACTTGTAATTGCCAGCGATGGACGAGACAGTCTCATCGGTATCGAGAGGGACTGCATAGTCGGCCGCACCTCCGCCAAAGCCGACATCGGCCAGAAAGCGCGTATCTCTTCGATCGGACACTTCGACGAGCATGACGAAGTGTGAAAAGGGCGTCCAAGCATAGTCCAATCCCGTAGGATCTTGATGCCTGTTCAAGTATGTTCTTGCGCCTACATCTGACACTCTGAAAGGCGTTGGCCAAGAGCGCAAAAGGGCAGAAAAGAGCGTGTTGAGTACAAAGCAGAACCCGCCGCGGCGTTGTTGGACGACGCGCGTATAGCAGAAATCGAGCTTGCTGAGGTAGCCTTCACCCTCTCTGAGGGCGATCGGTCTATCGGCATTCGATGGATCTAGCTCTGCGAGATGGATGCCTGTTGTCTCAAAGGGCACGCTCAGGAGATGAGCAGATTGGAGTGTGTTGAGCGTTGCGAGCGTCGGCGGATCGTCAATGATCGACGGAGGTAGACCTATGCGATCCAGATAGGCTACGATCTGCTCACGAGAGAGAAGGGGACGTACGCCCCAAGTCATCGATCGCAGTTGGCAGCGGGCAGCGCCGAGTGTGTCGTAAATAGTTTTTCAGATGGACTCGCCTGTGCCCAGAGCTGGCACCAGTGTCGCCGAGTCGAGCAACCGTTCGGAGCGGCGGATGACCTCGTACGATGGCAAGCCAACGTACGCCGCCCTCGCCAGAGGATGTGCGGGTCAGACGGACGGCCTGGCGCGAGGACGACAGCGATAGCTCGAGCTCGTCGAGCGTTCGATCAACCACGCCGGCACCGTCTGCCAGTGCGAGCAGAAAGTCTTCCAGGAATGTCTTGTATGGCAGAGGGAGCTCCCCTGTCCCCGGCACATCTCCCGGCGCAGAGAACAGCTTCTCGCGACCCAAGAGGAGCGGCAGAACGCCCTTGTCTCCGTCGCAAGCTGCTACCACGACAGGCTCGCCAGATGTCAAGAAGCAAGGCAGCAGGATGTTCCCCGATACGAGCAAACCCTTGCCTCCGCTCCATCGGAGCTCGGCAGACTCACTGTCGCGAGGCAAAGATGCCCGGGTAGGCTTGGGATTAGCTCAGCCCTCTGCGACCGGCAGGCAAAGATCGGACTCGCTCTCCTCTTCCTCGAGCGATGTACCCCGCAAATCGCGAACGAGCTCCACGCCTGATCTCGGGCGCACTGTGTCTGCTCCCCGAACGAGCAAGCCAAGCTCGAAGACGGCTAGCCCGCAGCAGTTGTCGAAACGCGGGTCGGGCCTCTTTGGCGTCAGGAGTAGAGACTCTGGCTACATACAATATGATCCAGAGAGTATAGCCATGGGGCGTACAGCCTCGGGTAGCAAACGCGAGGGAGGATCTTCCTCATCATCACTCCACTCTCGGAGCGCCCGTCGTACGTCGTCCAGCTCGAACAGGCATCAGAGCCCCGCCGAGCTAGGCTTTGTAGCTGTCTCTCAATCGCTCTCGAACGAATCCGGTAGTGCTAGCACCTCCACGACTGGTAGATCTGGCTCGAGACCTCACTCGCCTTATCAATCTGGCTCGTCCGAGTTTCCTGCGTCAGCCCAACCGCAACGCCGGATTCCGCTGGGCAGCCGCTTGTCGTACAGCAGCATAGAAGCACCCTCGCCCACTCTAAGTGATTCAAAGTCCATCTCCAGTCAGTCTGATCGCAGACGATCAGGCGCGCCTGTCAATCGAGCACGCGCGAGCTCGGCTCAGCTCTCTCCAAGAATCTGGACAACTGAGCTTGCGCAGCCTGTCGACAAAGTCAACAGCTCTGAAGGTGAGATGGACAAGTTCTCGGAAGCCGAATCTACTACCTCTTCTCGGCGCTCGAGAAGATCGACCGAGCAGTCACTCCGACTGATCGGACGTGGTGGCATAGCGACACCGCCAGCCGTGCGAGAAGATGCCTCCGATGGCGCATATCTAGATGTCAAAGCGAGACCTTCCTTAGATGAGCCTGACACAGCACCTCGTGTTGCTAACAGTCGCAAAGCGCCAGGTAGGCTGGCTCTGCTTCGCGCTCGGCACGAGCATTAGCTAAAGCATATTGCAGTGCCCTTACCTGCCAAATCGCCGAGACGGTCTCAGACGATTGCAATGGTGCCAGATCACCGGTCTGCCAGTTCACCAGCGCGAATCGCTTTGCCCACACTGACCGTGCAGTCTGCGAGCCCATCGCCTCGCAAGCCTCAGATACCGCTAGAAATCAATGATGAAGGAGCAGAGCAGACTCCTACCAGCGCAAGTCCGATCAGGCATGATTATGCGGGCTTTCCAGACACTGCGGCGGACACACCAGTCGATGCGGAGCCTGCAGAACCGGAAAGCGTGCCCATGCCTCGCATCAGATCTGCTGGAACAATTGCAGCAGAGCCAACCCAACGTAATTCCTGGTCGCCGCTATCCCTTGCTCTAGGCTTGCCGAATCTCGTCGGGCTCGGCACAAGCACTCTCAAAGGATTCCGACCCGCCGATCTGGCTACGCCTACTGAAGCCGAAGTGCAAGAAACGCGACTTGTCTCGCCTGATCTGCATCCCAAGGGACACAACAAGCATGATTCGATCACATCGCTTGCTAGCTCAAGAAGCGACTGGTCTGCCTACTCGGTTTATGCATCAGAATCGCCTGCATGGGAATCGCACAGTCCCACATCGCCTGCTTTCAATGCCGCTTCTTTCAATCAAATTCAAGAGGAATCGGAGGATGATGATGCAGGCGATGACTCGGAAGAGGCGCAGAGGGCACGTCAGGCTCGCAAAGCCGCAGAGGCAGATCGTCGTAAAAGGACAGCGATCATGTTCAGTCAGCAGGCAGATCGGATGGCCAACGATACTTCGCCCACAGACAGGACGCGCCCACCTCTACGCGTTGTCCCTTCGACGTCACCTCCTGCTGCTGGAAGCTATTCTCCAGGCTCCTTCACGCAGGAGGCTCTTTTCAACACAGATCCGTATCCTGGCGCTGCAATGCCTAGCAGCCCAAGACGGGGTAACACAGAAGATGGCAGTGCACCGCGTACGCCGCCAAGAACACGTAGCAAAGCCTCAAGGGCGCCGGGTGAAGCGACTTCTATGACTCGCAGATCTTCAAACGCTTCCCTTATCAGTCAGAATAGGGGCAATTCGCCTGATCTGCCGAGAAGACAGTCTAGCTTGTCCATTGAGAAAATGGAAGCGAAGACGAAGCGACGTGACAGGTCAGGCTCCTCGAGTCCGACTGCGTTCCGCAATTCGCCAGTTTCCACACCTGGCTTGTCAGCGTATGCCACGCCAGATGTCACGACGCCGCCAGACGTCAATGCGTTAAACAAGGCAGACCTCATCAATCCTCGTGCGCCGCGACAGGTCTCTGGCGGGATCATGCAGGTGGCAGCGGCAGATGAGAAAGTATCCAAGCGACTCACGCAGACAGGCGACAAGCTACAGGAGCATCTGCAGGCCGAGCAAGTCGCACTCACTCATCGACAACAGCAAAGGCGAGGCTGGGCGATACAGGAGCTTCTGCGCACAGAAGCCGCTTTCGCGACTGATATGGCCATCTTGCGAGATGTCTACCTGGCTCGAGCGCGAGGCATGGATCTGCACGCGATCAGCAAGCATATCAGTGAAGTCGAGTACGCTCCACCTACGCAGCCAATGGAATTTCACGAGCCAGGTCTATCGCACTCGACGGCGACAAGCGAACGCCTTGCAAATGGTCGAATATCGAGTACAGCGTTTTCGCCTTCGGCATCGTTCACCTCATCATTCGCAACGCTCGTAGCGCCATCCACAACGTCACTCGATGCACCGCTCAGCGCTCATGATATCAAGAAGATCTTTCTCAATCTTGAGGATGTTGCCAGCTTCTCAGAGCGGTTCTCGACGCTTCTGCATTCGGCTCAGGGGACGCTGGGTCAGCAAAGTATGGATGGGCAGTCGGCTACGATTGTAGGCGACACAATCGGCGCGACCTTTGTAGAGATGGTACGTTGCCTGCATTAGCTTGCTGAGCCAGCCTTATGCAGCGCTTTTCTCTACAGCTGCCCCGTATCCAGAGCATCTACACGCGGTACTGCTCACGACACGACGCGGCTATTCAGCGACTGAGCGAGATGACGCCGTTCATCGGAGATTATCTTGCGGAATGTCGCGACCTATGCCGGACGATGACAAATGCTTGGGATCTCGCGAGCTTGCTCATTAAGCCCGTACAACGCGTGCTCAAGTATCCTCTGCTCATCGATGCAATCTTGAGCAACACGGCATCAGATCACCCGGACTACAATGCCCTTCGGCGTGCCAACGAGGCAATACTCGCGGTCGCAGAAGACATCAACGAGGCCAAGCGGCGTCACGAGCTCATTGGCAAGGCCCTTGGCCGAGGCTCGGCGAAGTCTGCATCCAAAGTCGATGTCTCTACTAGCAAAGCAACCAAAAAGCGACCCGAAAACTCTCATTCTCGTGCATCGCTGAGCAGCGTCACCAAGAAGTTTGGTCGTGCCAGCCAGAAAGCCAGACAAGAGCTTGGCATGGATGCCCCGCTACAGATTGAGCAGAGCCTCACACATCTGATTGAAGAACTTGATGCAAAGGAAGCTGCAATCCGCAACTTTCGCTCGGCTGCAAAGGCGTGGTCGCGCTCGGTCGCAGCGTATCTGGCTTCGCAGATCTCGCTCCTCGAGCAGTGGGCGTTGTGCAACGCGCGTATTGACGTCTCGGCCATGATGTCTATTGCCGACCGCGGAGAGAAGTCATTGCTCAATTCTGCGCTCACTGTCATCAGACTATCTGTCGCGGATTGGCAGAAGATGGTAAGCTGTTGCCCGTCTGCAGAGCCGGCACTGATTCCAAGTCTCTAGGACATACAACTTCGTGCTCTTCTGACGAATCGAATCGATCCTTTGCTGATCCTGCTGAAGAATCCGCGGATCGTCATTGCGAATTGTCAAGACAAGCTGCTTGATAAGGAAAGATACAAGAATGCGAAAGGCTCTGCGGATCGCGCAAAGGGACTTGAAGCGGCAACGGCCTGCGATGCTCTCACGCTGCAGCTGACGGAAGAGCTGCCTCGGCTTTGCGTGTCAATGACGCGCTATTTCGACATTGTCCTCGTTCAATGGGCACAGATTCAGGCGGGCTACTTTAGCAAAAGTCATGCTCACTGGGCTAGCATTCGACTACCGGCGAGCTCGACAGATGCTCCCGGGTCAAGCTTGGTCATGCAATGGTGGCTCAAGCACAAGAACGCGTCTGAAGTCTACGAGCAGCTACTGCTTTCCAATGATTCGTCAAGACGCCCTAGCCTGCGTGAGAGCACCGAGGGCGATCCTGCCGACACGATCTCTCTCGTCGAAAGTAGTAGAGGACCTTCGTTCAAGTCGGTCGGGGAAGCATCACCGAGTAGGCTTGCTGTCTTCGTAATGCCATAGGGCGCTGATGACGCGATCAGGCATGATGTCGTCGACAACCACGCCTGAAGGCTCAATTCACGCGCGACGTGCAACGACAGATGCAGTCATCGATGCGGACACTGTCTCGATAAATGAGAGACCAGCGAGAGCGAGCCTGCCACTCAGCTCGGGTGCAGCTGCAACTGCCCGACATTGGCTGAGTCGACGGCGTAGCCGACCGCGCATCAATTCGGATGAAGGCGGATTGACGCCGGAGAACGAAGAAGTGCCGCCGATGCCGACTGTTCTCCCTGCGCTCGGCTTCCAGAAAGAGAGCGTCAAAGCGAGCGCGGCAACAAATTCGTCTCTGGGTACGAATGTTGGTGGCGAATCTCGTGCGTTAGAAGACAAGCCGGTACTGTATCGCGTACGAGCAGTAGACGACACCGATTCGACTTCACCAAACGGATCTGCGACGACGTATCCCATCATTTCGCAGCGTGCTGGCGATGTCTACGAGGTGCTCCACGTAGATGCGCCAGAACGACCGGATACTTGGCTGTTTGTCCGCACGGTCTACAAGTCCTACGGCTGGGTCAGCGCCGTGGGTGTCACACTTTTGCCATGAGACGAACAAGATTAGCAGTTTTTCTTTAATGACGGGCAGACGGATGTTTTGTTGCGACTTGTGATGTACCTTAGTATTGCAGCATGAGTGTGCATCGATGTACAGTCTGATGCGTCTATTTCAGATGCTTCTTCATCAGTACGAATTCGAGCAGCCTCGGTGGATTCTCGCTCGTTTGGCGGTTGCGGTAGCCGTAGAATTTGTAGCCTCGTCTGATGTACCACTGTTCGTTCGAGACAGCAGCCATAGGCTTGCCGTCCTTTGCTCGCTCGGCAGCAATGACAGCATCGGGCAGCGTATCTAGGAGAACAACGCTGCAACTCAGCGGTGAGGTCGCGGCGCGTGCTTCTATGGCGTCCATTGCCGAGGAGCCTAGTCTCTGACCTTGCACTGCTGTGGAGATGTACAGTGCTGCTATCTTGACCACTCGGCCGCCTGCAGGATCATGCAGGCTCATGTCCTCATCTTCATCGATGAGATAAAGAGCAACATGACCGATCGGCAGAAAGCTGACACCGTCGGGATCCGTGAGCGTCGATGCTTGCTGAGGATATGCAGCGAGCTGTCTAGCTTCTACATTCTGCCGATGAGGGTCGTCACGAGGCAACGAGACCCAGAACATGAGCATTCTCCCTTCATCAGTCCATCGCTGCCACCGTGGTAAGCTCGCTTCTCCCCAGCCACATGCGAGTCGCTGAAGACGGAGGCGTTCAATATGATCATCACTGTGAGCGTCCCAGGCGTGCAGCTCCACTCGGGAGCAGGTCAAGCCGTGAGTCATCGGGTCAGGACGAGGACGGGGCGATAGTCGACTTGACATCGCGCCAAAAGGGGATCGCAGCCAAGCCGCTGTCGCCTCCACTGACGACGGGCAGGATGACAGATGCAAGGCAGAGAAGGCTCATGAAGGAGATCAGAGACTGCGCAAGGGATGCGAGCACTTCCGGCATCACCATACGATTAGCAGGCGCAGATCTCGACGAGGATCCCGGATCCGCTTTGGCGTCGGGCGGCGACATCTCCCATCTCATCGGCGTCTTCAAAGGTCCAGAAAGCTCGCCCTATGAGGGAGGCATCTTTGAAGGCTCGTACGAAGCTGCACAGAGCAGTATCAGGCTGATCGGCGATACGTGACGAGCAGTGGATATTGTCGTGCCGCCCACTTATCCGTTCCAGTGAGCTCTGTGCGCCCTTTGCAGCTCAAGAGGATGCTGAACAGTCCTTGCGCTCGCCAGGCCACTCAAGATGAAGTTCATTACAAAGGTACATCGTCAGGCAAATGATGATGGACATGCTCACGCGACCGGTAGACCTACCATCCCAATGTCAGCTCACAAAGCGGCGCCATCTGTCTCGACATCCTCAAAGGTCAGCCTCTGTTCGCTTGAGTGATGCCGAGCTGACGAGCAAAGGCAGATGCGTGGACGCCCGTACTGACGCTCAAAACGGCGCTTGTCTCGCTACAAAGCTTGCTATGCTCGCCGGAGCCAAACGATCCACAAGACGCCGAAGTAGCCAAAGTATTCCTCACAGATCGCAAGCAGTTCGATGACACTGCCAAATACTGGACAACCGTACGTCAAGCCTGCCCGCGTGCACGCGAAAGAGGGCGCTCACACTCGTGCAGGTTTACGCGGGGGGCGATCGAGCTGCAAAGAGCAAATTAGGGCCAGACGGCAAGCCTGTAGCGCTAGACGAGATCCAGCTCAATGGTCTCAGCCATGAGCACGTCAAGCAGTGTGTCCTCATCTGCCACTAATAAAGACTATGACCCAAGACTAGCTCAGGTTCGTCGATATGGGCTTTGAGCAAACGAGAGTCATTCAGACTCTGGCCAAGGTCAACTACCGCGGCAACAATGCGACGAACATCCCTGACGACACGATTCTCACGGCCCTGCTCGAGTAGATCTACGCAAAGTTAAATGCCATCCTTGTTGTACCAACGCGCAATCTACATCGAATCTGTCTCTTCAGCAATGAGTAGAGCTGCCTTTTCGCCCAGTGCCAGTGCGACTGCTGCAGGATTGCCAGAGACGGTATCGGGCAGTATGGAGAGATCGATCACTTTCAGTCGTGCTACGCCGTGGACATTCATGCGCGTATCGACTACGCCACCCTCGCCGAGTGGCCGCATAGGCAGCGTCCCCATCGGATGAGCAGTCGTACTGATGGTCGCCCGCACCCACTCTGCAATGATATCATCATCTTCAGAGCTATACTCGAGCATTCCTTCGGCTTTCTGAGCCGGTCCGTCCACGTCGAGCGACATGCAGCGAGCCGTCGAGTGATCTGGAAAGCGAGGATGAAAAGCGGCAGCCTCGCCACGATACGCAGGCAGTCGACGCATGATCTCGCGCGACTTCTTGTATGCCCAGATGGCCACCTCCATATCCTGCTCGCAGCTCAGATATCCCGCATCGAACACAGCCGGCACAGCAGGATCGGTGCTTCGGATGTGAATAGAGCCAGAGCTTTGGGGGTGTAGCATGACCAAACCGGCCGTCAGGTACTTGCCCGAGGCCAAATCGCCAGTACGAGCAGCTTGCAAACCTGGCACGAACACGAGTTGGAGCAGGGGTCGATCGACCCAGTATGCAAAGCGCTCGCGCCAGTACTGCTTGAATCCTTGTGACATGTTCATGAGTGTGTCCTTGCATGGGCGGAGCTTGCATCCGACGTCAATGTAATTTGTCGACAGCGGTCCTGTGCCGCTTTTGAAAGATAGACGAGCTGTCGTCACTGCGTCTGACTCGGCGCAGAATAGCGCGTCAAGCGTGTTCGTGTCATTTCCAGCGCGATAGACCGTCTTGAGGTTCGGATGGTCCCGATAGGTTGCACCGATGCCGGGTACAGCGGCGAGAACAGGTATGCCGAGTGCTTTGAGGATGTTAGGACGGCCGAGTCCTGAACGCTCCAATATAGCAGGCGAGGCGAGCGCGCCTGCGCCAAGGATGACAAGCTTCCGAGCGTGACAGGTGAGCATGGTGCGTTCCATTCTGACTGCTGTTGCCGATGGGCCGGCCGTACAACGTATAGGCTCGCGATAGATAACCACGCCCGTGGCTTCTTTATCAGCGTCGAAGAGGATTCTATCGACGCGGTGGCCCATGAGAACTTCTATATTGGTGCAGGTCGCGCGAGCAGGTGTGAGCATACAACTCGCTGGATCTTGTCGCTTGCCGTCTGCAACAAATCGAGGCCAGAACTGCACAGAGTGACCAAGCTGTCTGTCTGCGTCAAAAGGAATGCCTTGATTTTCGCAAGCTTGCACGAATTGTGTGACCAGATCCGAAGAAGCAGTCTCGCCCACGCTGGCTTTGACTGCGCCGAGCGATCTGTCAACGAGTGGCATCATAGAGTGACAATCGAAGCCCTCGCTTCCCATTGCGTCAAAGTCGCTCGCGAGCGGCTTGGTGTATTGCAGCCAATGCATCTGAGATGAGCCGCCAAGAGCATGACCTGTAGGTACGACGACGGGTCGACGCGCACCGAGATGTGGCGAAGGCGTGGCAATGTGATAGTCCACGGTCGCACTGTTCGGCACGAGATGACTGAGGAACAAGCCTGGCGTGGAAACAGCGGGGTTCAGCGTCTGATCCTCGCCTTTCTCGATGATGAGAATTGAGAGATCTGGCCTCAAGTGAGCAAGTCGAGTCGCAGCGACGAGTGAGGCTGTCCCTCCGCCGATGAAGAGCACATCGCATTGCTTCGCCGCTTCAGACATCTCACTCGACATTAGGAGTTTTGTCGTAGGAGAAGGTAAGCAGGTCTGAGAGAGCAGCAGGAGAAGAGCAGGTCCATGCGGCAGATCTCGATCCGACAATCAGTATCCGACTCGATCTCGGTACAGCTTATTCAGGTAGAAGCCTCCGGCCAGCAGAGAAGTGACGGCAAGGGCTTGCGGTATTGGTCCTTTCCGGAATCGAGGCACGGAAGAGGCCAAGAGCACGGCGGACGCTCCTGCTCGTGGTGCTGCATCAGTGCTCGTCGCATAGTCTGGGCTTGCAGGTCTCGCACCTGCTGCAATCTCGTGACCATAGTCTGCGCCGGTCTGAAGTCTGTAGCCTGCAAGTGCATATGCTGAGCCGACGACGAGGCCTGCGATGAGGGAAGGACGAGAGCGAGTTCGGGCAAAGCCAGCTGCGCCTCCCAGCATGCAGATCCTGCGGTTGCAATAAGAGGATCAGTCTCATCGGTCTGCTTCTCTGGCTATCGACACACCCTGCCATAGTGTAAGCTGGATGCTGTGACATGTTGTAGAGCCCGAGACCTTGACGAGCTGTCTCTTTGCGCCAGTCGCGACGCAGCACGCACAAAATCCCAAAGCGTGCAACAATCAGAAAACGGACTACAAAGCTCACTGAGTCGGCGGCATCTCATCTCGCGCCATGGCGCGTTTCCGCTTGCGCTCCTCCCAGCTCTCCAGATGCCCGTCCTCTTTCTGCACGCGCACTGTTCAGCACAGTGGAACGGAAGGGATGGCAAGTGACGTACGGCAGCCACGAAAGCAGCCAGATCTAGCAGACCTGCAAGCGATTCTTGTCCGACAGTCTTGATCTCTTCCGGCGGCAGAAGGAAGCCGTAGACGCCCAGATCACGTAGTTCGGCAGCGTATGACCAGACAACGCCAGCTGCGCCATACGTCCAATCGAGTGAATCGCCAGCAGCAGTGTAAGAGATCTCACACCGGCTTCCCGTCTGCACAAATGTCAGCCTGACGCTCGAAGATGCGAGCCTACTGACCTCAAAGACTGAGCCGTGTACCGAGCGAATCGCCTTGGCAGTATCGAGCGCAGCCTCGTACAGATTCTCTGCATCGCCAGGCTGCACTTCGCAGGAATAGCTGAATGGGAACATGAGCTGCTGTCCGAACGAGTGTACATCCAGATAGGCCGTCACATCGTTGGCCTCGTCTAAGACGTAGTCGGCGATACGCAATGATTCGACGGAGTCAAACGCCCTGTAGCCTGGGAAGACTTCGTTGCATGGGTTTGGCCGATAGGGCTGTGCCCAGTGATAGCCAAAATTACGATTGATGTCAATGCCGAAGCAGTCCTGTCCTACTGGCTGGCGAGTCTTCTTCCATAGCCTATCGTCCGTGAACGTATAGGAGTATCCGTCGGGATTGACAGTAGGCACGAATGTGATCTCAAACACATTGAGGATACGCTGCAATTTCGCCGACACTTCGGTCGAAGCAGCTTCTCGCAAGATCTCAGAGGCCATGTAGAGCACCGTCGAGGGAGCGATCCATTCGCGAGCATGGGCACCGCCGGTGACGAGGAAGCCTAGCTTGTCCGGGTAGCCGTGTCTGCCTTTCTGCCGTCGGACAGCTTTCTTACTCCATTCTCGGCGAGGATGTCGATGCCTCCTGTGGCCACCATGTAGGTATTCCTCTGCTACTGACAGGCCGAGTCGGCTTCTGAGAGCGTAATAGAACGATCTGACTGCATGCTTTGTGTGATGCCAGTGGTGCTTGACAAAGCCAGAGCGATGATGGTGGCGATGATGCCGCTGATGATGGCGTCCGTGACCATGACTGTGGCGATGGTGGCCTCTCTTGTGGCATGGAGGTCCGCCCGAGCTGTGAGGATGATCGTGCTCGAAATTGCTAATCTTGAGGCCCAAAATGTCCCGACCCTCGTATGATTTGCCCAGATTGACGACCCTCGCAAGCGCTGGATAGTCTGATGCTAGCATACTCAGTATCGAATTGATAGCTTCGGGTGGGTGGAAGATGGAATGAATATCGCCAGGATCGGTCTCTAAATGCGCAGTCGCGTTCTCGAATGGGTTGGTCGAAGTGCTCATTGTAAACGTGTCACGCAGAGCCTCGAGACTGTGAGGTAGATGTCGTGCTTCTGTGGATTTGCGGGGCAGTCTGACGACAAAGTGAGACTGTGAAGCTTGCAGTAGATCTGCCTCATCCTTGTGTGACACAGAGTGAGCACGACGCGGTATTGCAAGCCAGAGGACGCGTACTTCGAGCGATGCGATGGCCTCTTGCACAGTCTGTTGACTCATGCTTGCATCTGAAGAGTCTAGTCGCAAGAAGAGGTCGTGGCTATGATCGACGAGTTGGGAGCTCGAGGGATGATGCGCAGTCGGTAGCGCGAAAGTGATCTGTTGCTCGTTCTGATTGTTCGCTACCACACTCGGCGCAGCAGATGTCACTGCGAGCTGTGCGCCCAGCAGCGCAACGCAGGCTCTGGCTTTCATCCTCGGCCCTCAGTCTCTGGCACACGACCTTGGCTTAACGGCTGACTGCCACGTCTACCGAATGCGCGATTTGCCGCATTTGCCCGGCGCGACCGACAGACTTGCAACGCTTTCACGACCGTCAAAAGCGCTCTGATTGCAAGAGTAATGAGCAGTCTGATTGCTCGACGAGTCGCTGGCAGCGCAAGGGTAGCATCTAGATCAGCGAGCAAGCAAGTCGCAGTCGCAAGAGTCCAGCGAGCCAGTCTTGCTTCCCTCGCGTCTGCAAGCCTTTCCGCGCCAAAATCAGCCTCAATCTCGACAAGAGCTCGCGCATTCTCTTCCAGCGCCATGCTTGCGTCAGCCGGCAGCGAATCCGCCGAGCGCGGCCAGCCTGATCAGGTACGCAGACGGCGCGCGAAGCTTAGACCGTGCTGAGACGGCTAGCGCAGGAACTGATTGATATTGCCAAGTATGTGCACGAATTCAAGATTGACAGCGCCCTTGCCTACGATACTGCTCGGCTCTGTCTCATCGACACACTTGGCTGCGGTCTCGAGGGATTGCGGGTGTCGAAGCAATGCTCAAACCTCATGGTAAGCTTCTGCCGGCCCAGTAAAAGACCCCCAGAGCTGAACGCATCACACCTAGGGCCCGGTGGTCGAAGGCACAGTGGTGCCCAATGGTGCTCGTGTCCCAGGCACAGACTATGTGCTCGACCCAGTACGAGCGGCATTCGATATTGGCACCCAGATCCGCTGGCTCGACTTTAACGACTGCTTCCTTGCAGCCGAATGGGGTCATCCCTCTGACAACTTGGGCGCCATCATGGCAGTCGCAGACTACCTGTCTCAAGTCAACAAGGCTTCAGGCAAGCCCGCCCTCAAGGTCAAGGACATCCTCACCGGCATGATTATGGCGCACGAGATCCAAGGCTGTCTCGCGCTCGAGAACTCCTTCAACCGCGTCGGCTTAGATCACGTCGTGCTCGTCAAGGTCGCCTCGACGGCTGTCGTCTCAAAGATGATTGGTCTGTCACTCGAGCAGACTATTGATGCCGTCTCGCATGCCTGGATCGACGGACAATCTCTCCGGACCTACCGTCACGCGCCCAACACCGGCTCGCGCAAGTCTTGGGCTGCCGGTGACGCTTGCGCGCGCGCCGTCAACATCGCTCTGCTCGTCCAGAAGGGAGAGGTCGGCTACCCGACCGCACTCACTGTACCGACTTGGGGCTTCTACGACGTTGCATTTGGCAAGAAGCCTTTCAAGTTCCAGCGTCCGTACGGCAGCTATATCATGGTACGCTCCCCGCTCTGATCGCGGACCAAGCTGATTCTGGGTGCAGGAAAATGTGCTCTTTAAGCTCGCAGCGCCTGCAGAATTCCACGCGCAGACAGCCGTCGAAGGATCATTGATCCTTCACAAGAAGCTGAAGGAGATGGGCAAGAGCTCAGATGACATCAAGGAGGTCAAGATCCGCACTCAAGAAGCTGCCATCCGCATCATCGATAAGAAGGGCAAGCTGCATTCGTTCGCCGACCGAGATCACACTGTGTGTCCATATCTGATGACGTCAACGACTGACTGACTGACTGCCTTTATTACAGATCAACTACATGACGTCTATCCCGTTGATCTTCGGTCGTCTTGAGCCAGGCGACTACCTCGACGAAGTCGCTGCTGATCCTCGCATTGATGAGCTGCGCGCAAAGACCTACTGTGTCCAAGATCAATTCTTCAGCGAGGACTACCACAACCCAGACAGCCGTTCGATCGGCAACGCCATCACCATCACCCTCAAGGACGGCACAGTGCTTGATGAAGTCGAGATCTTGTATCCGCTCGGTCACATGCGCCGTCGCGAGGAAGCCAAGCCCGTCCTGAATGCCAAGTTCAAGCGACACATCGATCATTGGTTCCCCGCCGAGCATGTCAAGAAGATCATCGACCTCACTGCTGACCAGGCCAAGCTCGAGGCAACGGACGCGGACGAGTTTGCTGCTCTTTGGGTCAAAAAGGCATAATTTATGCTGAGTGAGATGTAAGCGAGGATAGAATGCATGGACAGAGTCGCTCTGCACCTGTGTTAGCATGACGCAGCTTGCATTTTTAGGGGCGATCAGTTTAGAGCTCGTCATGCTCGCTAACTGGCTCCTCGGCCGGCGCTTCTTTGAGTGCGTCAGGCGTGATCTTGTCCTTCAGATCCTTCCAATCTGGCCAATTCTTCGCTTGCTCTTCGATATTGGCTTTCACGCTGTCTGCTGCATCAGAGACAGCTTCAGCAGCTTGAGTGATAGGCGACGGGTCTACTGGAGGTGCTGGCTTGACATCGACCTTAGGCTGAGCGGTTTCGCTCACGCCAAGTGATCGTCTAAGCAAGGCCTCGATGCGAGAGAAGTACAGGTTCGCGTCCTTGACGTTGTAGCCAGATTTGACGAGAGAAGTGTCCCAGAGAATGTTGGTCAGCTCGCTCAAGTCAGCAGCTGCTGTTGCGTTGTCTTCGATATCGGCAACCTTTTCGAGCAAGCCCCTGATGAGAGGATGGTGCGGGTTAATCTCGAGTATACGCTTGGATTCGCGGATGAACTTGGTCATAAAATCTTCGCCAGTCTTGCCACTCTGTGCTGCCATGAGACGCTCCATGTTGGCAGTCCAGGCGTACGAGTCTGCGGTGACGGCACAAGGACTGGTCGTCAATCGCGTGCTCAACACAACTGCGGCACCGTCAGCTTGCTCGCTTGCGAATGCAACGAGGCGTACCTTCGCTAACGGATGCGTCCAGCTCCTTCTTAAGGTAAGCCACAAGAGGTTCGTATTCCTCCTTGAGCTCTGCCTCTGCAGCCTTTGAGTCATCATCGTCTTCGTCGCCAAAGATGAGTCCCTTCTTGGCGACGTCCTGGAACTTCATGCCTTCGTACTCCGGCACAGAAGAAGCGATTATCTCGTCCATGGGTTCCGTCAGGTAGAGCACTTCGTATCCGCGCGCGAGAGCCGTCTCGACAAAAGGGCTCTTCTCGAGGATCTCCTTGCTCTGTCCTGCTCCCGCCATGTAGTACATCTGCGTCTGGCCCTGCTTCCTGCGAGACACGTAGTCATCGAGGGAAGTGAAATCGTCGACGCTGGTTCTGAATCGGATGAGCTTGAGCAGTCGGGGTGCGAGCTTCTTGTCCTCGGCATGTGCTAGCTTGAAGGGTGTCGCAGCATACGTATGGAACTCCTTGTACGTTGCGGGATCATTCTTGGCAGCGTTTGTGAACATCTCGATCGCTTTTCGCAGGATGGCGCTCTGAATCTGCTTGAGTGAGCGATTGTGCTGGAGTGTATCACGGCCAACATTGAGCGGCAGATCGTCGGCGTCGATGACGACTTTGACCCAGTTCAGCCACTTTGGCAAGAACTCGTCGCCCAAATCAGAGGTGATGAAGACGCGTTTGACGTAGAGACGCGCAGAATTCTGCGACTGGTAAGACTTTGTGTAGAAGTCGCCGACGATAGTCTTGGGTGCATAGATGAGTGCCTTGAAGGATGTTCTGCCTGCATCGCCGGAGAAGTGGGTCCACATGGCCGGTTCGGGCCCTTCTTCTGGAATTGGGTTGCTGTCCTTGTTGAGGACGTTCTTGTAAAAGGAGATGTACTCTTCCGAGGTGACATTCTTTGGATCTCGCATCCAGATAGGAGGACGATCGTTGATCCTCGACCACTTTTGAACAGTCACCCGCGTGTCGGCGGCTTTCTTCTTTGGCTTCTCGATAATGTTGCCATCTTCATCAAACTCAGGCTCGGCAGCGTCATCGATGGCTGACTGGCGAGTGTCTTCGTCATCCCGTGGGATGGTACCCGTCGTCGATGTCCAGAGATAGATGGGTGCAGACGTGGCAAATTCAGAGTGCTTTGCCACAAGTTCCTTGATCTTGTCTGTGCCGAGGTACTCTTGCGCATCATCTTTGAGGAACCTGCTCCCAGGCGTCAGAGCGAGCGCACCATTAGCGAGTGAACATACAGAGTGATCTCTGTGCCTCTGCCGAGGGTGATGCCGCGAGGATCCTCTCTGATTTTGAACTCTGCCGCGTCTGCCTCGCTCTCAAAGACCCATTGAACGGGATCGTTGTTGGCTTTCGAGGCAACTTGCACGCGATCTGCGACGAGGAAGGAAGAGTAGAAGCCCAGGCCGAATTGACCTAGACGAGCGGATGAGCTCAAAGCAGGCCATGACGACCACTCAGCGCGTACCGATGAGGTTGGCGCCTGCGCCGGTCTTGCCCTCGCCAGACTCGAGCTTGCTCAAGAATTCTGATGTACCCGATCTAGCGATCGTTCCCAGGTTCTTCGTGAGGTCCTCCTTGCTCATACCGATGCCATAGTCGGTAATCGTGAGCGTCTTCGTGTTGGCATCCGTCTTGATGGATATATTCAGGTAAGGCGCATCCGAATCTGTCAAGATGGTACTGTCCGTGAGAGCCTGGAACCTCAGCTTCTCGAGAGCGTCGCCTGCGTTGGAGACAAGCTCTCGTAGGAAGACATCTCTGTGATGGTAGAGGTGTGACACGACCACTCGCATGAGCCGAGCTACGTCCGACTGGAACTGCAGCGTCTCCTCCTCTGCTCGCACAGGTGTGCCTGACCATGCCAGCCAGGCTCCTAGCGCTAGCGCTGCTGATCTGACCCTCATCTCTGAGCGACTGCTTGTCACAAAGTTGTGGAGGCAGCGAGTCGCGAGAGAGGGCGACGACGACGTGTCGACGTGTCGACCCTTGCAGCCTTGCAGACGATCTGGCAACTGTCCAAGATGCCTCCTCAGCTCTCATCGACCACGCTCGGGCTCAAGTTCATGCAGAGAGGCAATGCCAACAAATCACAAGCCACGTCTGAGCCTGCCCAGCCTAGCATCGTCCCTTCACCGAGCGCGATCGCACTTGGCAAACGTCGTGCTCCTTCGCCGCCTGTTGCTGCTCCACCTGCCGCCGTCAATGGCAAGCTTGCCACAGTCTCGGCAAGCGCACCTGCCGCAAAGCGAGTGCGCTATGTGACGGAAACCTCTCTGCTCAGCTTTCCCTTGGCCGGCTCTTCATCTGCTGCCACGCCGTTGCAGACTGGCCGAAGAACGTATGGCATCGCCGAGCCAGCACCCGCTGAAGCGAAAGACGAGGAGGAGGCCGCAGACAGTGAGACTGAAGCAGAGAAGGAGTCACAGAGGATTCTGGCCAACCTCGCGCCTTCACTTTCCAGCGCGATATCACAGGCGCGCAGACCACAAGACAAGGCCAAACGGCAGCCGCCACTGTCAGCTCCCACGCCCGAACAGCGCGAAGCGCACCGGCAGAGGGAGGCCCGGCTCGAAGCAGAAGGGACGGAGCGTATCATTCCCGTCAAAGAGAAAGCGTCACACGCTGGCAAGTCGGCGAACGGCTTCATGAAGCCAGGCGGCTACGATGCTATCACGGCAGCCGAACCACGCACTGTCGTACCGGCAGAGCCAGAAGATGGAGACAGCATCAAACCTCAAACGCTGGACGAGATCCGCGCGGCGCAGAAGAAAGACAAGAAAGCAAGGAGGGCGCTCAGAAAGGCTGCTGCCGCTCAGACAGCCGGAAACTAGCACATGAAGCAATCATGCATTGTCTGTTGTCATCCTATGCAGCATATTCAGCCTGTTGTCCTCGCGGCAATGTTTGCAAACTGACCTCTAGAGAGCGCCGCGCCGCGCTCAATGGTGATTCGACTTGTGATGCTTCAGATGCATCTGGTCTGAGGCCTCACCTCGTCAGCTCGGCAGAAGCGAGCCCAACAGCGGACTCACAGTGAATCGTGTAGCTGATGAGGAAGACGCCGACAATGGCGTGAACGAGCGGAGCCGCGCTAGCATTCTCTCCATCAAAGTAGCGAGCCTTGTATCTCGCCACAGGGTTCAGTCCGGGCGAGTTGTGGGGCGCAGGTCCCTTGGGCAGCTTCGAGTAAAAGTCGATGACCCTCGTCATGCGTTGTGCTGTCTTTTGCGCCCCGATAGCATTGGGTGACGCAATCTTGGGCGGTATCAGTGTGCGCAGCCTGCATCCCTCGCTGCAGATTAGCAGACATTCGGAGGACCTGCTGAGCCGAGAAGAACGCACGAGGAAGCCATCTTGCTGTCGCTGCTGAGTCTCGCAGCAGTCGGCAAGCGCCTTGTCCTGTTTGTTGCATTTACTGTCTGCGCGTGTTTGCCTTTGCGCGATGCCACGCTTGCCTGGAATCTGTCTCTCATCCTTCACGGCTCCATGATTCCTTCCTCATCGTCGGCTTCTGCGCGGATATTGTCGTATTTCACAGCTACATGGTGCTGTTCCGGTCTCGAGAAGGCGAGATCTCGAAGATCGAGGCACCAGTCGCCAGCACGCATCGGTACCCAGCCTTCGTGACCTTATGTATCGCCAGCTGTCTTCGAGTGATCAGAAATTGACATACGAACCGGTACGTGAGAGTGTGATACGAGTCAGCATTGCGAAAGGACCGACAGCAAGCCATCGAATCGATTGAGGCACGAAAGATCAGAAGACCTTTTGTTAGGTCGATGACCTGATTCTAGAGTTTCGTCTGCCAAGAACAGATACTACACTTCATCAGAGTCAAAAGGCCTGTTGACGAAAAAGCATTAGCAACCTGAATAGCGACCGAGCTAAAAGTGACTGGGCAGAAACGGTTTTTGGGTTGGCGCTCACATCTACCCCTTGATGTGCCTCGATACACCTCTGTCATTCCACTCAATGATAGACCTTTTAGCTATACGAAGAGTATGCTCACGTCTGAAATAGAAGCCTCGGTGATCAGCCTCTTCAGGATCGTCTCTAAATTTGCCTCACGCATTCCAGGGACTCCGTCTTATCTAAAGGAGCGGCTGAAGCCCTGCAGCTGTCAGACGTCAGACCGCGACCCATTTCACTTCCGGAACGAAACAGAGATGATGCCATCATAACGCCGCTTCCGCAAGCAACGCATGCTCGAGATCTACTCTGTACACGTTCCATAGCGCCTTACATTGCTCGAGAGCCTTTGCCCGCTGTCGTTGACATCATACTAGACATATCAACGCTGTCGGATCTCATCGCGCATTACGAACTCCCTGGTGACGCTTTCTCAGACTCTGCACGACGCTCTCCGTCGATGAGCTCGATCTGTCAAGATCATCATCGAGACGGTACAGAGTGGCCGCAATTCAAAGCCATCTACCATACTCTAGGCAATGGCGACGTGCCTCTAAGTCTCGGTCAGCCAACAACAGGCATGGATGCCATCTCTCGTTATCTGAATACAAGTGCAGTCTCATGTGCTTTTGTGAATGCTGGCTTGTCCCTCAAACGCTGGCAAGTATCGATCGCTGACTTCTGAAGGCTCTCAAGCCCATGAGACATAGATTCGGCTGCCCCGCGGGCGAATTCGGCGACGGCGAACGCAGCGTGCAATAGCTTGTGTGAGATCATGACGTGTGCTCTGCACTCGCAGCCCATGCATAGCTGGCGTTGGGCATCTCTTTTACGTGCGAGCGAGCGTGCGCGAGTGTTTGGGCTGAGAATGTATGCAAAAGGATAGAACAACGCTCGATCTGATCTATCGAAGTGCTTTGAAAAGGCAAATGTAAGCCTGCCGACCGTATCAAGCATCGGTATGTCCACTGCACTGAGGTCGAGTCCTGTTCTACATTGTCCAACAGCCGTTGTGCCTTGATCACACTGAATCTTCTGGAAATTAGGTATATATAGTTTGCGCTGACTCGCAGGACACCGTTTCTGGCCTTTTGGCTTTGATCAAGTGTAGTATCTGTTCTTTCTAGACGAAACTCTAGAATTAGGTCATCGACCTAACAAAAGTTTCTCTGATCTTTCGCGCCTGAATCGATTCGATGGCTTGCTGTCGGTCCTTTCGCAATGCTGGCTCGTATCACACTTTCGCGTACCGGTGTTAAGGCATCCCCTTCTTTTTTGGCTTTTCCTTTTTCTGCTCCACCTTGCTGTACGCGTCAGCCGAAGCGGGTTGTACACCACGCATGGCTGCCACGACTGGCCTGACGACTCGGTTTTGAAATCACATCCGGCTTGCGCTCGGTCGATCGCATAGACAAACATTATGTATGACATGCTACGGTGGGGCGTGAGAAAAGATTTTACCGTCTGGGATGGCCGAGCGGCAAGTCAAACTTGTGAGCCTGAGTGACGTCGCTGATATTCTGCACTCTCAGGTTTAAGGCGGCAGTTTTGAATTCCCTAGAATTAGCTGCTGGGTTCGCCCTCCTGTGTTCAAATCACAGTTCCAGAGATCATTTTTTGCCGCTTCCGCGCAGCTCGTCTCATTGTAGTATGCAGTTGATCAAGACACGCGCTACGTATCTTTTTGATGTAAAGATTGACCTCGCGAGCTTTTGCGCTGTGGACGCGTGCAGCTTCTCGGACCTCGAGGACGATGCTGAGGCGAGTATGCAGGCAATCGCTGCCCTTTGCTACAGCCCCGAGAGCATGCGGTCGCACTTTCGTTAGCTGCTCACCCCTCCGAGACGCTGCATCCGAGGCAAAGGCGGAAGCAAAGAGGCAAGCTCGAGAGACGCATTTTGGCTTCAAGAATGTGCCTGAGGGTCAGAAGGAGTCTTTAGGTCAGCCCACCCATTCCGTTCTCGAGTATGGAGCTGATAACAGTCTGCAGTCTCGTCGGTCTTTTCGTCCGTGGCATCGTCCTATGATGTGATGAACGATGCGATGTCGCTAGGCATCCATCGGCTCTGGAAAGATCACTACGTCAAGAAGCTCGATCCTCATGGCGGTCTCAAGTGCCTCGATGTAGCGGGCGGGACTGGCGATATAGCCATGCGAATCCTTGATCATGCCAAAGACAAGCATGCCGATCGCGAGACGTCTGTTCATGTGCTCGACATTAACCCTGACATGCTCGCCGAGGGTCGCAAGCGATTCGCAAAGACGATGTATCACGCCGGTAAGATCGTAGCGCTTCACCCAACATTTCTCATGGAGAATGCAGGGCCTCAAGTTTCCTTCGAAGTCGGAAACGCTGAAGATCTCAAGTCGATATCATCAGACTCGCTCGATGTCTATACGATCGCATTCGGCATCAGAAATTGCACACACGTTGACAAAGTACTGTCAGAAGCTTACCGGGTTCTCAAGCCCGGCGGAGTGTTCAGCTGTCTCGAGTTCAGCAAAGTCACTAATCCCCTACTTGCAAAGTTAGCCGTCGTCTCTCGCTTCGTCTGCATGGCACCCGCTGACTCCGAGGCAGAGCTTATGAGGCATACTCCTTCTCGGTCATACCCAACTTGGGACACATCATTGCTGCCGATCGCGACTCGTATCAATACCTCGTCGAATCGATCGTCAAGTTTCCAACGCAAGAGAGATTCGCAGAGATGATAGAAGACGCAGGTTTCACTGCGCCACAGGGGGGCCAGATCTGGGAAGACCTCACATTCGGCGTGGCGGCAATCCACACGGGTATTAAGCTTTGATGCAGCATCGCGGAGGAACTGCAAATTGCTGTCAACAACAATGAAGTACACACAGGTATGCGCTAGTCGGCTACCGCGAGTCGTTCAGCGCCCGCCAAGCGTACAGAGCTGACGGGCGGGAAGCCCGCTTGTGGGCCTTTTTGCAAGACGAGCAAATTGCGCGCCTGGTGGATGTAAGCTTTGCTGTAGCCTTGCTCGTTCAGGCTAGCCGCAACGCAATGCATGTCGTCTAGATCGAGCGTCGGATCTCGCCAGGCATATTGTGCCGCAGCGAGTAGCTTGTCCAGTGGGAGCGTTGGAGGCCCTTCACTCGTTGGCCTGCCTTTGCTGAGTATCCACAGCCTACATCTCGCGATCAGCGGTGTCGGCCGAGCTAGCGGATAACGTACACTTTGCGGCACAGATTGCGCCAGCAGATTACTTCCAACTTCTCTTTGAGGAGAACGTAAGCCCCTTTAGATCTGTGCCACTCTCGCCATCGATCGAGAGCTTGTACGCAGGCGGTATAGTCACCGAGCTATGCGCCCGTCAGCGGCGCTGAGCTGTAATGCAAAAAGTGAAGGCCTACTTTGAGCGCATCGGTCAAGGGTCCATATTGCGGTTCCAGGTCATATTGTTGCAGCAATAGCTTGCTGGGCAGTATTCCGAGGGGTAAAGAGGCAGCGATGAGGAAGATGAGCAGCATTCTGCATTGGGCGTATGCAGCAGGAGAGCAGAGATCGAAAGCGGCTTGTAGCTCTTGTCTTGCTTGTCGCAGACGCCTTTGCGAGAGGTAGATCCGCCCGATATAGTATCGATAGGTCACTCGATCGGACTTGGGAAAGTCGACGTCGAGGAACGGTCGAGCGTGTCGCGTGTTGTTGATGATCGTATCGGTCAGGCGCAGATTGTCAAGCTTAAAGTAGATGCGCAAGCATTGATTGGCGACATAGAAAGTTGCCAGACGCTTCTGAGTCGCGCCTCTGTTGGTACATGAGCTTGGGCCTGCTCGGATGAACGATGACCAACTTGTCCGTCGAGATGACATTCAAAGTGCGAATGAGCAAGCGGGATGCCAGACTTGCGCGGACGTTCTTGCTATCGTGCGCTGCCTCGTCCGCCTGTCATTGTGTCGATCAGCCCTGTACCGTTCATCTGACAGGACGAGCTGACTTGAAGTGCCAGCAGGGCGAGGGCGCGCGAAAAGAGCTTGAGCGTTGGCACGAGCCAATCACTATCTGGCTGCTGAAAGATACTCAGAACATCGCTGTATGCTCTTCAGCGATAGGCAAGCTCGGCGTTCGTGCGACATACGTGTAGCATGTTTGTATGAGCTCGTAGGCAGCTGCTTTGGCCGACAAGTCTGGCGAGCCTGGCCTTGCGTCATCGAGATAGCGTAAGTAGTCGTGTACCAAGTCTCCGAGCGGTCCGTTCTCCTTGAAGAGACTGCGAATGCTGAGCATGACGCTCTGTGTGTTGCGCCGAGGCATGAGCTGAGCCGGGACCTTAGCGCACACGGCTCACATTGGTAGCCTGGAGAGCAAGAGCGAGCTGTCGAGTGGGAGAGTCATTCTGAGCGCTGAGAAACCAGAGAGGCTCGAAGCAGGCTGCAAGTGCGCGTGCATCACCGCTTTCGTATGCGAGCTTGACCCTGAGGCCGAACCGGCGCACTTCATGCTCCATCGGACCGTCAATCTCGGCCTCGGCCTCCCAGCGAAACAATGAGGGACGCGACTTGCTGGACTTGCCTGTACCGACAAGCCCGATGGCCAGCAAAGGCAGGGCAAAGGGCAAGGCGAGAGACGTACACAAGCAACAAGAAGCACTCCTCGCTCAGCCTGCCTTTCGCATCGGCACCTTCGAGAACGGCGGGATTCCCAAGACAAACATCGCGTGGCCTCATCCCGCAGAGTATGGCATCACACCGAGGTCGCTAGCAGAAGCGGGCTTCTACTATTCGCCGAGCGTAGGCGACGAAGACAATGCGACTTGCTTCCTCTGTGCCCGTAGCTACGGTGGCTGGTCCGAGGACGACGATGCGACGCAAGAACACTTTCGTCATCAACAGTACGCTGGAGAGTGCGCCTTTGCACACCTCCGCAAGATACACAGCGTCATGGGAGCATCCGTACAAGCCGGTCTACCGATCCCGCCTCTCGAAGATTGGATGGAGAACCCCACGAGCGAACACGAGACGAGGATGCGCTTCACTACCTTTGGCACTTGGTGGCCCCATGACAAGCGCGGCTGGACGCCCAATGCCAAGAATGCGAGTCCACTGTTCCAGCTCACGCGATAGCTGCTGATACCGATTGAGCAGATCGCCGAGGCGGGCTTCTTCTTCAGTCCCGATATAGATGACGGACGGATAGACACCGCGCTCTGTCCCTACTGCGGCACCGGCCTAGACGGCTGGGAGAAAGACGACATACCATTGTACGCGCTCAGCAGGTTTTTTTGGGCCCATACTGACCTCACTGCAGTGATGAGCATCACAAGCGCAAGACTCACTGCGCATTCGTTCAGGCAGAATTGGCAAGACGAGCGAAAGCCGTCGAGAGCGCGCCAAAAGCGTCAACGAGCAAGAGGAGTAATTTGGCAGCGTCGAGGAGCAAGCCGACAAGCTCGGCGTCTATCGGCTCAAGGGCAAGTGCAGCTGACGATGTCCCGGAGCAAGCAACACGCGTCGAACCTGAAGAGGAACCTCGGCCGGCAGTACTGCCTGGCAAGCGACAGGTGTCCGGCGCAAAGCGACAGCGACAGATCAGCACAGACAGCATTGCGCGACGTCCTCCGGACCGAACAGAGACGACGGGCGTGCAAACGAGGCGCGTGACTCGTTCGGCCTCTGTTGCTTCCCTAGCCAGCTCCACGCGTTCTGCGCCGCCATCGCACGACGAAGGCATAGCGGATGGACCAGCATCCTCTTCACCGCCTTTGCCCCAGGCGAAAAAGCCGAGGCGCAAAGCAACAAAGAGTCAGACTCGAACGGTCTCGAAGACAAGTCAGATACCGACCATCGATCTCGGCTCCACGTCATTAGATCTACCTGACGAGCCAGTCCATGCAAGCAAGATTTTACACACTGTCGAGCAAGTGTCCAGGGAGCCAGCACCGGCCCCAGGTCATCTACAGGCCCCTGCAGAAGCTACACCTCGCTCGAGCACATCTACTGCATTCCACTCGGTTGCCTCGCCCGATCATTCCTTCTCGATCATCGAGGCGCCAGAGGCGAATGAAGATGCTACACTCCGCTTGCCCGTCATCAACGGCTCCGCTGCAGCCTTGCCGAGCAGTCCGAAGCGAGTATCTGATCTGATCGCCTTACCGCCCGCAATGACCGAAGCCGAACTCGATATGACGGTGGAGGAGTACATCACCCGCGCTCTCGATAGAGATGCAGGAGAAGCCGAGAGAGCTTTGCGGCAGAAGCTCGAGGTCTTTGAGAAGCTCAGTGCGATGCACCGTCAACGGATCGAGCAAGCACTGTTGTAGCTTTTGCAATCTCAGCTATTCGCATCAGTAGCACCTGACGCGGCCATTCTATGTTCTCGATCTGCGGATTGGACAGCCAGACCGCGGCTGTTGGTCCATTCGGCAGCAAGATTGTCAGGGCCTGATGGATATGATCGGATATTGACGATGTGCCCGTCTGCAACCTGTCCACGTTGGCGAGCGAAAGATGACAGTCTGCTAGGGCGAGCTTGCGCTCGTGAGTCTGTAAAGGTGGCTTGAGCGGCATTGCACCTTGCAACTTTGCCAATGCGCGACCGAAAGCATTCTGCGCGAGCTGCAGGAGGGTAGACCATTTCGCTCGATCCAAGCGCTGCTCTTCCACGACGAGCACGAAGAACTCGGCCAGGCTCGTCAGACCACTCGCGGGTAAGTCGACTGCCAAATCGTTGACGAGCTCGTCGAGTATGGACACGAGCTGGGCGTCTGTGAATAGCGATATGTTGTGTGCCAACCTGCCGAGCTCGGCCACTCGGATGTCCTCTTGTCGATGAGACAAGGTGGCAAGGTCTACAGACGCAGAGAGCGGCTGCAGGACATGCTGGTTCGGCAGCAAACATTCGACGTCGCTCTTTGCGATGATCGTCGTGAGCACAATGTCGAGCGTAACAATCTCGGTGATCTGGATATCGTTATCCTCGACCATCCCCAGGGATGCATCAGGAACATCGTCATCTTGCGATGCTGGTTGTAAGCGTGAGATCTGGGATACCAGGAGCTCGTCCAGCAGACTAAGCGCTCTCTGAGGATCGTCAAGCGCGATGGGCTCATTGCCTGCAAAGTCGGTGTCCATCTCGTAACGAGTTGTCAGGGCAGCCGTCATGTTGAAGCAAGCATCGTCACGGCTGACTTCATACTGTCTAGCAGCGTCGAAGCGATCGATGGCTTGCGAGACAAGTTCTCGACAATGAGGAAAAGGCGTGAATGTGTCGCCTAGCTTTAGCAAAACGCGCGCTCTGGACTTCTGATGAGGATGATATCAGTCCACACGACGAAGAGAAGCGCACTCGTTGTAGATGGCATCTCCGGTGAACCGAAACGTCTGAGCGAGCCGGTAGAGACGGAGAGATTCGTGATAATATCGCAATGCTTTGTCGCCGAACTGGTAGCGCTCTGCTTGTTCCTCCTGGTGTACACCTGCATCAAGGGCTTCGTCGTAGTCGATAGGCTCTTGTTTTCCCTTGGGTTTGGCTTTCTTGGGGGGCATGAGATGACACGCCGACAGTGACAGAGCGATGACTTCATCGACACAGAAGCACTGCCCCAGGCTGCGCAACGAGCTTAATTGCCAGCTCATTTCCCCGGCTTGACTCAAGGTACAGTACAGAGGACGACCTCACACAAGTCAGCAGATCAGCACAGAGATGTCGACGCAACCGGGCGAGGACGTTGCACTGGACAAGTCATCTTCAATCAACTCCGTCATTGCAAGCGAAAATGCCAATGCTGTCATTGACCGCAACACTACCCAGTCAGTCGCACAGCTTCAATGTGCATCCATTGAGCTTAACAAGCCCGACTGGACAGCTACTTTGCATTCTCAGCGGCCACTTTCCTCATCCTCATCTCGATCCCAATGATATTCTTTCCGAGGCTGCTCTCTATCGCTCTGGGGGACGACCTGGCTTCAGTCGAAGGCGAAGGCGGTGTGCTACGACCGCTGAGCCAGCTCGAGTGCTTTTTTGCCCTCATCGCAGGTATCGCACACGTTGCTCTCTCGCTCATGCTTATCATCCAAGTGAGTGCCCACGTAGCCCGTTGACAAGCGTCTCTGATGAACGTGTACAGACGGGCGCAATCCCACTCGTGACCACGCTGTCTGCAGATGAGGGGGAAGCGATGGCCAGTCCTTTCCGCAGTCCGGCCATCGCCATTGCTTCTGGCTATCTCGGGGGTCTCGCAGCCGTTTGCTGGTCACACAGTCTGCGCTTCATCGCAATCAACGCAGCCGGTCTCACTGTCTTTGGACTGTGGTCGCTCGTCTTTGGCGCAAACCTTTCGCTGAATTCGAAAGGAAAAGACAAGGTAAGCAGGCTCCTTGCTCAGTCCGGGTTTTGACTGACATGTATGCGCGACGGTTAGCATCAGAGCAGTTTCCCATTCAAGAATGATTCTGCAGAAGATCGCAAAAAGGCATAGGAGCCCTTGCCTCACATACACCCTCATGTTCATGAACTCGCGCAATCAGTGGAAATAGAAAGATGTAGCGATCAGCAATGCATACACGAACAGTTGTCACGTCACTCTGCGCGGACGTCATGCGATTCTCTTGGGTTGGCCGTCTGACGCGACGAGAGAGTGGTCTGCGCTTAGCACGCGCGGTCCGTCGCCTACTCGGGTATGGATAAGTCGGCTGACGCTTTCCGGCGGAAAGACAGTCGATACTTTCACGTTGAAGCCAGCAGGCAGGGAGCCTTCTTTTCTATCTTTCCCCGGAAAAAAGTGAGAGACGAGTGCGATGATCTCGGGCATGCTTTGCTCGAGTGCGTAGATGACCGCATTCGGCCCTGCGTCGAATGTGTAAGCCGCCACAAGACCTTTGCCAGCTTCTGTCGAGAGTCTGTTGAGTTCTGTGATGACTGCGATGATTGACCTTGACACGTCGTTCAGATAGAAGATAGGTGGGAAAGTGTCCATGCAGACTGCATGGAAGCTATTCGAATCCTTCATGGTGATTGTTGCAAAGGTATCAAAATCGCGTTGGTTGATTGCCTTTGTGATCTCTGCCATTCTCTCGGGCACGACAGAATTGATGCGCTCTTGCAGCAGTGTCGAAGTCTGCACGGTCCTTTGCATGCCCGAAGTAGAAGAAGTGCCTTTCTTTGCATCCGACACCACGCAGATCAGTGCTTTCATGCCCGCCCAATGTGTCTCGGGCGCAACTTGGACAGCTAACGAGTCCTGCCCATCCGCAGAGGCGCCCATTTCCCAAGCGACATACCCGCCAAACAGTGACCGACAGGCTGATCCTGAGCCCTGTCGTGCTATTCTCGATAGCTCAGATGCGTTCTCAGGCAGCTGGTATAGTTTTGCGAGCGTGAAGACAAGCGCTGCGAAGCCTGAAGCTGATGATGCTAGGCCGGCAGCGGTAGGGAAGTTGTTCTCTGACACGATGTGCAAGTGACAGCTCGACAGCGCCTGCGAACCGTGCACCTTGTCATCAGCCTTCTTTGCCTCAAAGAAGAGCTTACTTTGCCGTCAATGTCTTTCTGTGAGGCTGATTGTTCGAGTTGTCGCCTGAGCTTGCGCATTTCCTCGAGACAAGTCGTCATCCTGCCTTCGCCATCTAGAGCGACGCTCGAGCCATTCAACCACAGCGCGTCTCGTGTGAAGGTTGCATCTGCACGTATGCTCGTTGTAGAGCGCAGATCATCTTGCGACAGCGTCAGAGAAAGGGACGAATTGGTTGGCAGAATGAGCGCAGTGTCCCTCTTGCCCCAATATTTGATGACTGCGATGTTGACCTGTTTTAGCACCAAAGCAAAGCATCAGCATACACATGATGTACATGCACTCGACTGACCGGCGCCGAGCATGTCGCCTCGACAAATGTCATTTCTGTGGGCTGAGCGACGTGGAAGCGTGAAACGCGGCACGCGGCATTGTTGCCTTTGCTAGTGCGCGCTAGTGCCCCGCGCTCACAACTTGAATCATCTAATTTTGGGTGTCGACTCCACGCAGTCGAGATTGTCGCCCTCCGGTATAGCCCCATCGCTCAGGCCATCGCAAGTCATGAGCGATGACGAGGATGAAGACCGACAGACGCTACTGTCGCCTCCGCCGGCAAAGGCGCTAGACAAGCCCCTCAAAAGATCGCAATGGGTCATCATGGTCATCATCATGCTTTGCGAGCCCGTTTGCTTCTCCGTCATCTTCCCCTTCATCAATGCCGAGATCGCCTCGCTAGGTGTACCCACAGAGCGAGTAGGCTACTCTGCAGGCGCGGTCGAGTCTGCATTCGCCCTCGCGCAGCTATTCACTGTGCTCGCGTGGGGCCGAGCGTCAGACAAGTTCGGTCGAAAGCCCATCATGATCTCAGGCTTGGCCGGCGTTGCGATCAGTATATGTTCCTTCGGCTTGTCGAGGACGATCCCCGGCTTGATCGTCAGCCGATCGCTCGCAGGCGGGCTGTCTGGCAATGTCGCCGTTGCCAAGAGCATGATGAGCGAGATGACGAGCCCTGGGTCCAAGCGGCGTACTAGAATGTTCTCACTCATGCCTGTCTGCTGGTCCTTCGGCTGCGTCATCGGCAGCGCACTCGGGGGCGGTCTGTCCAACGCGGCCAAACGCTATCCCACCGTCTTTGGCGATTCTGCTTTCCTACATGCGTACCCTTACGCGCTGCCTTGTCTCATCGCCGCCGTCTTTCCCTTTGTTGGCGCCGTTCTCAGCTCGATCGTGCTGGAAGAGGTGAGCCAGTAGGGTATGCTGCAGGCCACGACTGATTCGCAGCACAGACGCATCCGAATCACCAGCCAAAGTACGAGAGGATAGCAAGCTATAGCAAGACGCTCAGGCATGAGCGCACGATCTCCGTTGCCTCGGCTTACAGTGACGATGCGCTGCTATCGCCAACGGCCGAGCGGCGGTCGAGTCAGTACGAAGATCATGCTTTGCAGGGTCAGGATGAGCTAGAACGGGAGGCTGCATTGCACGACAAGCCAAAGCCGAGTCAGCTAAGGATGCTGCTGAGAGACCCGCAAGTTCAGATCACACTCGCCAACTTTGCGACGCGCGCCACCGTCATCACCGCCTGGACAGCTATCCTGCCGCTTTTTGCATTCACGCCAGTCAAGAGCGGCGGTCTCGGTATGTCCGAAGGTGAACTAGGCACGATGCTCAGCATCAGAGGCCTGTCAGTCACGTTCTGCCAGCTATTCCTCTTTGTTCCGCTGCACGAACGGTACGGCGGACTGAAGCTATATAGATTCTGCATGCTGCTCTATCCGACTACGTATATCTTTCCGCCTTTCATCAACCAGTTTGCACGCATGGAAGGCACACCCGCGCGCATAGCAGAATACAGCGTCTTATTCATCCATCTGGCAATCGTCAGCTTTGCCAACATCTCCTTTTCGTGCATCTCCTTGCTCGTCAACGCGCTCGCCTCAGGCTCGGACTCGCTCGGAACGCTGCATGGTCTTTCGCAGACGACAGTTTCGTTTGCAAGAGCTATCGCGCCCTGGGCAGGCACATCGCTATTTGCTTGGTCGATCACAGATGCTCCGGAAGTCTTCAATGGCTACCTCATCTGGCTGCTGATGATCCTATTAGGCCTAGTCTGCGCGTCGCTCTCCTTTGGCTTGAGCAAGGACACTCGGTGATCTGTCGATGTTGTTGTATATTGAGAGTATGCAATATGCAATGTGTTTGTAGCATACGACCAGGCTCACCTGCGGGCCGCGAGTTTGATTTCATCATTTGATCTTGCTCGACCGCGATGGATCGTGGAAGCCGGAAGAGTCACGTGAGTAGGTCATGCTGAACACTCGCAGCTGTCGTCGCCCCGCGACCTTGTAGAGCGAGGTGAACAGCTCCAAAACTCGCAGTCCATAGCCGCACGTGCGAATCGAAGTGCAGCAGCTTCACCAGTGAGGAGCACCCAGGCTCTGAGCGGCGTCCCACCACGTTAAGAACACCGACCAGAGCAGGCGCTTTCGAGCTAGAAGTGCACTCCTTCGACGCTCTGCGACTGCCTAGCAGCGCTCATCAGCTAGGCACAGCTCTACGCCAATCCTCAATCGATACGAGCTACCAAGCGAGCTCGCAAGGACAAGACAGCACGGTCACGACATCCGCCTGACCCTTGGGCGCGCTCGCAGTTGACTGCAGGCAGCGCCGAGCAGACGGGCAGATTCACAGCGGTTTTGCTGTCTCGCTGCTGCTGTTGTGGAGGCTCGACTCGATCCGAGAAGGAAGCTAGCTGCGCTCTCAACTCGGACTTGGCTGTCGACTCCCACCGCGCCAAGTCGACTACCTCTTCGCGGCGACCTCATTCTTCGACGCTCGTAGGTGATCAGACCTCACTCTCGCTCGCTCTTGCAGATTCTTCTGGCAAGAAAGACTTCGGTGAGCAAGAACGGATTGAGCTACCTCTCTTCGGCGTTCTAGCACCAAGGCCGACTCGGCAGCCTCCCCAACCTAGGCGTCAGCGAGTGTCACCACCTTCAGCAGGCTCTCAGCAGACCCCTGGCAGTCGAGACTCGTATCGACGCATTTTTTCGAGACACTACGGCCGACTTTCGCGTGCCGTTGAGTCGACCTCTTCCGCTGCCTCACGTGAGCACGACTGTAGCGCTCCTTCGGTACCGGAACAACCTGATAATAGCGACATGGCCTCTATGGGACCTATCAACGGTCTACGCGTCGGCGTCGGTTTGTCGCCCCTTTTCATCCCTGTCTGATCGGCGCTGACGTTACGTCACAGAGGACGCCACAAAGCACATCAAAGTGTCTGCCTCTGATGGCAAGTCTGGAGCGCCAAAGGAGCTCGTCTATACCAACTGCAAAGTCGTCGGCAATGGATCCTTCGGTGTCGTCTTTCAAGCAAAGCTTGTGTCATGCACTCCGGGCGAGGGAGAAGCTTCTTCGCCCGTCGGCGAGAATGGCGAGCAGAAGCAAGGTAGTGGCATAGCCGCAGGCGAAGATGTCGCGATCAAGAAGGTCCTGCAGGACAAACGCTTCAAAGTGGGTCGCGCGTACATCACGCGTGCACGTTGCTCATTCGTACGCGCAGAACCGAGAGCTGCAAATCATGCGCCTCGTCAGCCATCCTAATGTCGTGGACTTGCGAGCATTCTTCTATTCCAACGGAGAAAAGGCGCGTCATTGCAGTGCTGCGCTATCTCTGTGTGCTGATAGCGAATCACAGAAAAAGGACGAGGTCTACCTCAACCTCGTTCTCGAATTTGTGCCAGAGACAGTCTACCGAGCTTCGCGGCACTTTGCAAAACTGAAACAGACGATGCCGATGGCGACGATCAAGCTGTACATGTACCAGCTGCTTCGGTCGCTTGCTTATATCCACTCTCTTGGAATCTGCCATCGCGATATCAAGCCACAGAATCTCTTGCTCAATCCGATCACAGGCGTTCTGAAGCTTTGCGATTTCGGTAGCGCGAAGATCCTGATCGCTGGCGAGCCGAATGTCAGCTATATCTGCTCGAGATATTACCGAGCTCCAGAGCTCATCTTTGGCGCGACGAATTACACCACCAATATCGGTCGGTCCTGATATGCCCGGTGCTCTGTGGATCAAGCTGACTGGGACCTGCGAGCAGACGTGTGGTCGACAGGCTGCGTGATGGCAGAGCTCATGCTCGGGCAACCTCTTTTCCCTGGCGAGTCCGGCATCGATCAGCTGGTCGAGATCATCAAGGTACTCGGCACGCCGTCGCGCGATCAGATCAAGACGATGAACCCCAATTATATGGAGCACAAATTCCCTCAGATCAAGCCTCATCCCTTCTCAAAGGTTGGCCAATTCACATGATCGCATCATGCGGGTTTGCTTATGACCTTCACAGGTCTTCCGACCTCGAACGCCGCAAGATGCGATCGATCTGATCTCTCGCTTGCTCGAGTATACGCCCTCGTCTCGGCTGACCGCCGTGGAAGCCATGTGTCATCCGTTCTTCAACGAATTGCGCGAAGCAGACGCCAAGATGGTCAACGGCAAGGATATGCCGCCCCTCTTTGACTTTACGCTCAATGGTGCGACCCATCCTCGTCTCTTGCTTAGACTGTACTGACCTGTCGAGGTTGGTCAGAGCTGAGTGTACGACCGGATCTGAACGCTCAGCTGGTGCCGGGTCACGCGGAAGAAGCACTCAAGTCGAGGGGGATCGACGTGCACAACTTCCAGCCACTGTCTGCAGAAAGCATGCGCATCACGCTCGACTAACGACCCGCTCGCTCGCTCGCTCGCTCGGTGTTCTGTCATTATGTTCACGTGCATCTGGAGAGTAAGCCAGGGATCGCTTTGGCCCGGTACCACAACAACAAAGCAAGAATGCGATGAGCCTGGCTCGCGCTCGCATATGGCCACTGGCGTGTTCCTGATCGTGTCTCTCTCTGTGCTGCGCTCTGTACAACTGTAAGGCAATTGCAAACGAATTGATCGCCTCTACGTCTGTCCTGCAGGCTTGCGTTTCGCTCAGGCATTGACTTTTTTGGTCCTGCCGAGCTTCTTCTTGAAGCGTTGCAATCTCTTGGCGCTCATCTGCAGAGACTCGGTTCAGCATGATCACGCGAGTTGATATGTCGAGATCGACCTTTTGGGCAGCTTCGGCTATCCGCCGCTTGTCTTCTAGGATCTTTTTGCGCTCAGTATTGATGGCCTTTCGTCTGTCGATATCAGCTTGCTTGTCGTCCTTGAGCTCCTGTTCTATCTTCCTGATCGCATCACGCTTCGTCTTATCTGCCATCCTGGCCTGCCAAGCAGCAGACTGCTTCTTCGGCTTCCCTTGCACTGCACTGTCACCATCTACAGCGAGACTGTCCGGTAAGGCAGACACGGTGGCTGCATGGGCGGGCTTGCGTTGCGACCGATTGGTGGCTGTCTTGAGCTGTTTCCATGGTCGCCCCGATACATTTGATCGTAGCTTGGGCTCTGGTGCTGTGGATGTCGATGCAGTCGCTGCCATGATCGTCTGACGTGTCCGCAATCGCTTTGACTGATCCCGAAATGTTGGCAAGTCAATTTATTTATCGTGCGCCTCCTCTGGGAGTGATCGATTAATCAATCAATCGATGCGGTCATTCCAACCAAACTGCGCACAGCGACTTTGGCCAGACTGGACGCTCACATTCTGCTTCTGCCCTGGCAGACATCTGCCCAAGCAGACACTGGACACTAGACGCTGTGCAGTGTAGCGACAGCGTGAACCAGGACAGCCATCATCGACCCCACAGAGCCAATGTACAGTGCACCCCGTCCTGAGCCCACAAGCACGCTATCGTAGAGCCACATTCGCTTCTTCATAGTCTGTCAGCACGCTCATATAGCCCACAACATGGCACCCCACGAGAGCAGTCAGGCTACTGCGACCAAAATGCGCGAATGCAGAGATGAGCACGCCAATGCAAGCGACAAAATGAGCAGTGAGGGCGGGAGCGATGCAACCATCTCTCCGTCCAAGGCAGCCGCAGACAAGTCGGAGAAGATGGAGGATGCTCAGGCTGAAGCCAACAAGCAAGTCGAAGCAGAGGAGGAGTTTGACAAGGCGGAAGAGATCGTCCAACATCCTCACGAGGTCATGTCGTCCTTCAGGCGAGCAGCCTTGCACCGGATCCGCCATACTTTCAGGAGAAAGAGTGCGATGCATCGCCTGAAGGAATTTGCCAAAGTTGCCCCGCTCATCTCTGCCATCCTTGCACCCCTCTCGACCCTCATGGATATCCCCGCCCTGTCCGAGCGAGTACGTCGCGTCTCGCTCTTCCTCATCATGGGCTCGAGCTCACGTCTTCTTTTGATAGTGGTACACATTCAACGGCGTGGCTTTACCGGATCCGACTGCCTCTCTAGCTCTCAGCGCAGTCGGCCTTGCATTCAATCTGATCGCCAACGTTCTGTTGATGATCCGCTTCTCGGCCCAGAGCTCCTGGTGGAGACTCGCCACCCGGCTCTCACTGCTCGGCTGGCTCATGAAGACCATTCTGGCACTCGCCAACCTGATCTTGTTCGGCATCACCACCCGCAACGGGCCTGGCTACTCTTACGACGAAGGCTTCTGGTGCGCTGTCGTCTCTGTCTGCATATCAGGCATCATCGTCATCATGCTGGGCATTCATTACTTCCTCGAATTCAAGCACTCCGATGTCTTGGCTTCCCGAGAGATCAGGTGAGTCGAGTCTCTGCCTGTGCGAGCTGCACTGAATCACAAAGACAGGGTGACAGGAAGGCATTTCATGATGTCAACAGCAGCCATGTTCGGCCTGATCGCCATCCAAGCTCTCATCTTTTCGAGAATCGAACATTGGACCTATCTCGAGGGCATTTACTTCAGTGTCGTCGTCATGCTCACAATCGGCTACGGAGACTTCTACCCTACCCACACAGCCACACGCATCCTGCTCTTCTTCTTCTTGATTGCCAACATTGCTGCTCTGGCACAGCTCGTCAACGGAATGGTCACGTTCTTCAAACAAAGAACCGATCAGCGCAAGAAAGACTATCGCGAGACCTTGGCGAACGACAAGAAGATCCGAGCAAAGACCGGTTACCTAGAGAAGGAGGCCACCCTCGTAGATGAGATGGCGTTCCTCGAAGCCATAGAAGCTCGCGAAGAGGTGTGCTTCGTCTCATAGCGCTAGATCGATGTGCTGATGCAGCCTGATGATACAGCAAGTGGCCCAGTCGATCGAATTTGCCATGTCAATCACTGTCTTCTTGCTCTTTATGCTTCTAGGTACCTGCGTGCTGCTTACTTATATATAGTTGCTAAAATCCGTGGTAACAGGTGCATGGATCTTCAGCTCAATAGAAGGCTGGACCTACGGCGATGGCCTTTACTGGTCCTACGTCACCTACTCTACGCTCGGTCTGGGTGACTTTTCACCTATCACCCCAGGCGGCAGAGTCATCTTCATTGTGTGGTCACTCCTGGCCGTGCCAATCGTCACATCAGCCGTCGTCAGCGCAGTGTCCAATTGGATCTCTGCACTGAGTCAGCGAGAGCTCGAGAAGCGCAAGAAAAAGACGGGCACTTCTGCTGACCAGATCGAAGAAGTGCATCAGCTCGAGGCGGAGATGCGAAAGGAAGGTCGCTCTGGAAACCTCGATGAGGCCGAATTGGCCCAGAGAGTCATGACGAAGAAGCACCAGGAACGATTCATTGAGCACAGCGCAATTGTCGATCGAGGGCTCAAGCAGCTCGACTTTGAGATCAAAGAACGAAGGGCGTCCATGTCCGTCGAAGACGACACAGACAACAACTCGATCACGACGGCCATGACAGAAGAGGCCTCCCTCTATCTTGCCGAACGCATCCTGCGCGCAGCTCTCGAGCTCGAGATCAACGCAAGAAGTATGCTTATTGCCACGCTCGACAAGAGCAGCAAAGCTCGCACACTACTAAGAGCCGATCGTAATATACAGATCAGAGATCTGAGAATGCTACAGGAGGATAGTGAGATGGATCACCCCATGGCCGAACAAGAGCTTAATATTATCTTGCCCGGCGAGGACGACAACATGGATATGCTCAATGATGAGCAGATCTGGGAAGGCGTTACGAAGCATCGCGAGTCGCTCGGCACGCTTCTTGCTGCCGGTGTTCGTCTGAAGCGTCTAGAAGGAGTGCACAAACAGATGTTCGAGCGTCGTCGCCATTCGGTCACGAAACTCGATCCTGAGCAACAGGCCGATCTTGATGCAGACTTGGCAGAGCATGCGCCGGCTGTGCAAAGAACCGACTACGCTAATCACAAGCTTGATCATCGCAATCAGACAGTATGAGCTGCTGTTTGACTCTATCTTGTTTGAAGTAAACACGTCTGTATTGCTTGCTGAATTGTAAGATGATTAAGTTGTATGACAATGTAGCAGTACTGATTCGGTTCACATATGGAAGCCTGAGCTTGGCCCGCCTCGCATGACTGCCATATCCCAGGGCCCTCGGAGCTCGCTATTGCGCAAGGTGTCAGCTACGCCTATGATGAGCAGCCGGAAGCGCACTTCTTGTATTGTTGAAGCCAGGTCAGCGCGGCAGGACACAGAAGCGAGGTTGTCGAGACAGCAAGCAGGTACAGGGCAGTGACGGTTGACGAAGTCATGCTGAGACAGAGCACCGTCGCGATGCCTAGCCCAAGACTGGCGCTCATTGCTCGAGATGGTGCATCGGCAGTCTGCGTGGGCTCGTTAGCTTCTCTCACTGCAACGGTGAGAAGGCTGACGGTGAATTGCTGTCGGGTGATGGGAAAGAATGCAAACCATTCGACGCTGAAGAGCAAGAGTGCAAAGACGCTCGCGTTTGACTGTAAGCGTGACGCGAGCACGACTGCGGCAGAGACGGCAGCGTTCAAGGACAACGCCGCTGGGAATCTGCTGGCACATCAGCTGCTATCTATGGCCGTACCAGAGGGCTCACTCGGCTTGTGCACTTCGGGTTCGTCTGAGGACATGATTGCCTAGGATTGAGCTGATGAGAAAGAGGACGGTGGTAAGTGCCCAGATCGAATCTGATGTTGTCGCTTCGGTGAGCGTCTTCAAGACCGGTGAAAGCAGGTAGAGCATCAGTGTCAACGCGACGAGCGACACGACGAGGCTGCGCTCTACTCTCAGAACTTGTCAGCTGGCATGGCGCGTCTATGAGGAGACTCGCCTTGACTCGCAGGCCGTGCGACGGCGATGGGGCTCATCGACCAGCTGGCATATATCGCTGCACCGAGTGCGATGTCGATCCAGATCATCTCTGCCGCGCTCAGGATGCCTGACCCCTCTGCTCAGGCTCTGTGGCGATCGTTTGGCGGGGCGACGAACCCATGTAGATGTGTACAAAGACCGAAATGAAGATCATGATGGCGCTGAGATGCTGGGACAGGGGCAAGGTAGCGAGTTGGAGCTCTCTGAAGGAGTGCACATGAACATTGACTGTACGCAAAGCTTAGCAAGTCGGTAGTGCTGTTGCGAGAGGTCGAACCATTTCGCTGAAGGCTGCTGAGGAAGGAGGCGTCATAGTAGTTGTCCGCATAGTCTTGCTTCTCCCAGAGAATCCTCCGCCATGGTCTGCGAGAGCCGGCAGGAGCTCTCTGGCCCATGCACGCTCTCACAGCGCGGCAGCAGCGAGAGAGAGCGCGGCAGCAGCGAGAGAGAAACCTGGCAAGACGCGACTTGCCTACCCCGTCGACCAGAGATGTTACGCTTTCTGGGCTACAACAAGGACGAGGCTCGATCTCCGACGGCCGGAGCAAACGGACTCTCCGATAGTACGCCCTTGGCCGAAGGTACTGACCCGTTTGGCGATATCGAGCTGCCGTTTGCTTCGGCTGCCCATTACGCCAACACTGGCAATGAAGACCGTTCGTTCGCTGCTGACGACTCCATCGTATCCAATTCGACCACAGCTACGTCCGTCAACAATATCAGCATGATGGGTCACGATCCAGACTCGCAGAACGAGCTCATGTCTGAATTGATGAGCTCTCAGATCATACTCGAGGCGAGCTCTTACCGCACCTTGTCCTTTGAGGAGCTAGAGGAGATGAAGAGGGAGTCAAAAGTGCTCAAGATCAGGCTCAAGGGGCTGCAGAAACGTATCGCGCTGGTCAGTCGGATGAGAGATGCCGCAACGCGCCTGTCGGCAACGCCATCCACTTCGGCGAGGCAAGCAGACGAAGATGATGAGCTCGATCAGGACATGCACAAACGCAAGCTTGATGAACTCAGTGATATGCTGGACGCAGTCAGAGAGCGTCAAGCCGAGATTGCGCAGAGACAACTGGAACACATGGTTGCCGTGCTCGCTTTGATCATCCGCAAGCGCGACGCCCAAGACCAGGCAAACAAGTTTCTACCCGCTGATGCATCGTTTAATCTCAACGCGTCTCTATCGTCGCTCGACACCAGTCTCGCGAAAACTCATCGATCTGCCTCTGCCCGTTTCGATGGCCCTCACTTTTTCGCGGGCCATCGGGATGCCTCGCCTGGAGGCGTACCTTCAAGAGACTTGCTGACGACCCCTCAGATGGGATCTCCGAATACGTTCTCGACATATGGTCTCAGTCCTGCGAGGCCGGCCGAGATCAGCAACGGCGGTCCATCGCGTGTCGAACAGCAAGTTCGTATCGAAGAGCTGGAGCTAGAGCTACAACAAGCACGCTCACAGTTGACTCAGCAGCAGCAGAAGCTCGACATAGTTCAAGCAGAGCATCGTACAATCCAGAGCACGGCAGAGCAGACACGCGCAGAACTAGTGCAGGCGCGAGCAGAATCATCGCAGATGAAGGCAGAGCAATTGCCCCAGCCTACATTCGATGATGACAGACAAAAGATTGCCAGCACGTTGCAGCAAGTGTTCAGCAGGCACCAGCAAGGACGAGGAACGCTTGCTCTATCGCTGGGCGAGATACCCCCGCCTCCTGCGGGAGCCAACACGGATCAGCTCACGAGATACATCAGTGAATCTCTCGACACTCATTTCACGACTACGCACGGCCACCTCGAAAAGGTCGAGAATGATCTGGCGCTCGCGCAAGCTAGCTCGGACGGCACGCTAGCATCGCTGCGGAACGAGCTCGCTAAAGCCACGAGCGACCGAGATGCGCGGAGTCGTGAGCTTGCGGACATGCAACAGACCCACAACCAGCAAGGTCAGCGCGCACTCGATCTCGAGGCCCAATTGCGGTCTGCATATGCCGACAAAGGTACCGCTGTCTCGACTGTCGAGAAGCAGCACGAAGCGACGAAGACCAGCCTTGCGAGCCTGACGAAGGAACGCGACTCTCTGACGACGAAGCTACAGGAATCAGAGACGAAGCTAGCAGATGCATTAGCGCGAGAGGAAAGGGCAATCAAGGCTTTGAGCGAAGTGTGGAAAGCGCTACCAGCTAGTGAAGCACGACTCAAAGTCGCCGAGTCAGACGATCTCAAGACTTTCAGAGGTGTCTTCGAGGGTCGGCGTGCGATTGGCGCATTGTTCAACGACCTCACTTCAGGCAATAAATTCTCAGTAGACAGCTTCGTCGAGCGAGTCAACAATCTCTTGGCGGACGACAAGAAGCTCGTTGAGCGCTTGCTGAAGCATGAAGCTTCGCAAGGCGAGCTCAAGGTAAACGCCGATCGTGCACAGAAGTCGCTCGGAGAAGCCTCTGCTTCCGTCGAAGCTCAGAAGGCTCAGGTGCGTTTTGATCTGAGCACAGGGGCTGCGCTGACTCGGCATGAACAGATACGCGATCTCGAAGAACGTCTCGAAGGGACCTCGGCAAAGGAAGTCGGCATGCTCGAAAAGCTCAACGATCTCCAAGCTGACCACGAGAAGATGAGACAAGACAAGCGAAGACTCGAAGCCAATGCTGCAGCTATGGCCACTGTCGCCCAAGACAAGGCGCAGCTCGAGCAAGAGCTCAAGACGCTGCGTGCACAGCCTGATCAGACCGACACAGTCAAACGGCTCGAGCGCGAACTGGCAGAGGCCAACGACGACATTGCGAACCTGCAAGACGAAGTGGACGATCTGAAGAACAACGAGCAGAAGAATCGCGTACAGCTCCTGAACGAGCTCAGCAGTCTACAGAACGAAGCACAGACGCTGCGTTCACAGCTTCGTCAGCTCAAGCGAGCAAAGCCGTGAAATTGCCTTTGTTGTATCGTGACGCGTCATAATAACGTGGTGGAGGGACGTGGTAAACAAAAGGGAGTGCGCTGTGAAGCGAGTGTCTTGCTCACGCCGCATGGCAACGAGGCGCAGTCAGGCAGCATGGTATCCGCCGCCGACAAAGGAGTCCTATCGTGACTTGCTCGTGTTCGAAGAGCGGCTCAAGCAGAATCACGAAAGGCTGAAGGCACAGAAGAGGAGATATGAAGCTTTCCTGCTCGGCATGGTCTCTGCCATCTCTGTACTCTGCTACAAAGTCGTCATCGATCCGAGCCCTTATGCTGCGCTTCACTATCTCTTTGTGGGAGCGCTCCTGATCGGCTGCACCACACTCGTCCTCTTCTTTGCTACCGGCATGTACGGAGAGAAAATAGGCTATGCACGCAAGTCAGTCGATGACTCCCGCGTCAGTCAGTGTCAGAAGCTGACGATCGATCAGGTTTGTACCGCAAGCCAACAGAGCCCTGAGATCGTTCAATATCTACCTCAACACGAGGATAGCGTCGCCCTATTCGCGATGGAGCCTATGGAGGAGATCTCCTGCCATCCAGTCATCCGTCACCTCTCCCACTACTGCCTCTCATCCCGGCGGATCACCCAAGAGGGGGCCAGTCTCGCCACCGAGACCGAGATCGCCTTCTTCACGCACGCCCATTGCGCCCATACCGTTATCGGAGAACCCACGGGGCGAACTCATCTTCTCGAACAAAGTTTCGCCTGCGTTCAGAGAAGGCTATGAACGCTATCGGGGCGAGTGGGAGCGACGGAGGCAGAGCACAGCAAGGCCAAGCTGGATACAACGCTTCTTGCCTCATCCTGTCTCACTCTCGCGCGGCAATACGCCTCCGCCAAATGCCGAGGCGAGCAAGGCCAGAGCGACACCTGTCGCAGACAGAGGTCGAACATTCTCTAGGAGCTCGACGCCGTCTCAGTCACGGCAGTCTTCGCCTGGGAGGATATCACCCAGATCGAGGCGAACGAGTCCTGGCCTGTCGTCTAGCAAAGGGTCTATCAGATCGAGTCCAGAGTCTTCCAGACCTGTGACGCCGGTACAAGAGGGGGCAGAGCTGTCTAGCGATGGCGAATCGAATTTCAAAGGCCGTCCGATGTGGTGAATATCAGTACGAATACGACGAAATGTCCTCAGCCGATATAGAAGGAGACATGGAATTTTCACGAGTCAGTAGCATGGGCTGTTGTGATCGCATTGTACAGATTCCCTGTTCGACATATCGCAACAACATCTTCCGTGTCACGAGATCATGTACTGGTCAGTCAGAATCAGCTGACGCGCGCGAGCTCAGCATTGACCTGTGTCCATTGTCAGTGAAGACCCGGCAAGTCGTCGGCGGACGAACTGCGCTCGTCGTGACCGGATCGGAGAGTGCAGCCCACTACGAGCTCGTCAGTGAGAGACCATGGTCGGCGAGCGAGTTGCCTCACCTGGTCAGCATTGAGAGAGATGCCTTTCTTGCCGGGCAGTACCTTCCCATCCTTCTCGTATGTCTCCCTGATATCGATGAGCGGCTTGCCGTTATAGACGCGCACCGTCACGCGACGAGATCCTGAGAGCTAGAGATGCATCCACGGACTCAGCAAGGATGTAGTGCATGCCATGCGTTGCCACGCACCAGGACATAACCTTCGCCGTCGGTATTGCGTTGCATGGAGGAAGAACTCGCTTTCGCCGATGCACCTTTCTTGGTCTCTTTCTTGGCTTTCGGCTCCTTTGCCTTTGCTTTCGCCTCCTTCTTTGGCTTCTTCTCTGCTACTTTTGCTTTCTTCTTCTTTGGCTTCTCTCCATCCGAATCGGTTGCAGCCTCGCTCGAGCTCTCGTCATCCTTCCGTTGAGCTTGTTCTGCTGCTTTCTGTGCTCGAATGGCCTTGAGGATATCAGAGGAGGAGGAGCGATCGCGAGTCTCTTGCTTCACATCGTTTCGACCGTCATACGAACCATCGGACGCCTGCTCGTCGTCCACGATGAAGCCGTTCATTGCGCAGGCGGGCGTCGTCGATGACACGCCGTGCGCGCGGTACTGAATTGGTCACGTGACGAGATTTGGCGCACGGCCAGCATGGCGCGCGCGCTTCGGCGGGGCATAAAAGG
Organism: Mixia osmundae IAM 14324; assembly: GCF_000708205.1. Lineage (NCBI taxonomy): Eukaryota > Fungi > Basidiomycota > Mixiomycetes > Mixiales > Mixiaceae > Mixia > Mixia osmundae. Next base: position 131,736 of record NW_014575547.1, read on the forward strand.
CGGCGCGGAACTGCTTTTAGACTGCGAATGCTTTGCTCATCCAAAGATCGATGCGACAGCCTGATAGCACCGTCTCTGGCAGCCATTGGGTCTGACGATAAACCTGACAAGAGAGTACAGGCTCGAACTGGCGAGCGACTGAGCCTGTCCTCCCACATGCGCTGGAAAGATGTGTCCTTCTAACCTCTCAAAATGCACGAGCTTATGTGAAGGTTGGCAGGCACTCGGGTCTATAGCGTCGCTTCCGACAGGCTGCTCTCGAGTAAAAGTACCCAACAACGATCTGAAGACGCCGACAGGCTCAAAGTCGACAGGGTGTCGAACATGCTACCGAGCAGGGCAGGCATCGAGCCAGCGGCGATCATGTCTAGCTCGAAGAATCTGCCACAATCGTACAATGCCTTCGCAACAGAAAGTCGTCATTCCTCAACGAATCGTCGAACCCTCCTCAAGACCGCGCAACCGCTCCTCAAGATCTGATCAAAGACAGCAGGGGCCTGCCGAGCAAGCTCCTGTTGAAACAGCTTCCCTGCTCATCTGCCTTCTGATCCTAGTCGACCAATGTATGCTTCCTATAGCCGTGTCATAGTGTCTTTGCTATCTCTATCTGGCTTTGCATGCTTTGAGCTTTCTTACGCGAGCGCGTCACTTCAAGCTGAGAACGGGACGTCAACGTCTTCACGTTGCCAACTCATCTCGGACTCTGCTGTGCACTGCATGAGCGCAGCAAGCGGCATCAGTCTCAGCACAGAGAGCTCCCGCAGATGGACTGCGCTTCTGCAGGCGGGCGAGAGCGGACCTCGAGCAGTGCAGGTCAAGATTATCTCTGAGGTGCTTGAATTGACGCACGAACTCGCTGCGCAATCCGATGCACTCGATGACTTTGACCTCTTGCCTGCATGGCTAGGCCAATCGAACGAGCCCGCCTATATCCTCCATCGATTAGATTCGGGCAGCTTCGTCTACATCTCCTTTGTACCTGATGACGCTCCTGTTCGATCCAAAATGTTATACGCTTCCTCCCGAGCGACGTTGCAGCGCCAACTGGGCGATCAGCACTTCACAGACTCGCTTTTTGCTACAAGGCTCGACGAGCTCACGAGTAGTGCTTATCGAGCTCATCTACAAAGTCAATCTGCCGATGCACCTCTGACCGAACGCGAGCGAGAGTCTGCGGACATCAAGAAGATGGAGGGTAGGGAACTGACAGGGACGAGTGCAAGAGGGAGCGCAGGCAAGAAGATGCTCAGCTGGTCTGACGAGGCAATGCGGGCTCTTGAGCAATTTGCGAGCTCGGACGCGCCTACGCTTCATCTCGTGATCGAACTGAAGACGGAAGTGGTGCAAACCGCTCCTCGAGAAGGACTGTCAGCGCTGCAAGACACGCCCTCTTACATCCTGCACCGCCTGAGTAGAGCAAACGAATCGGCCATCGTCGTGTTCATCTATGTCTGCCCTACTGACTCGCCCGTTCGCTCGAGGATGATCTACTCGTCCACTGTAGGCTTCCCTCGGCGGCTTGCGCGACAGTCACTAATGATTGGGTCTGCAGGTCGTAGGCGCAGTGACGACGGCGAATGACGCAGGATGCAATATCGCCAAGAGGCTCGAGACTTCGGACCCCAGCGAGGTCACAGAAGCTTGGATCACTCAGGAGATGGGCTTTGGAACAGACGAGGCAAGCCAGTCTGCTCCTCCGCCGGCGTCGAAGACGATCGTGAGGCCAAAGAGGCCAGGCAAGCGATAGTTCTCTCGGCTCGGCCTGTCTCTATCTGTTGTGACAATTACCATGCTGCACGCTCACGCTCGAGCGAAGGCCAAGGGCCATCGCTGTAAGAGTCCCTTGAGCACCCGTCAGTCGATTGACAGAGCAGACAAATCGACAAGATGTCCAGCAGCGATCTGTGTCCGGTCTATGCGCCCTTCTTTGGCTCGATGGCAAGCCTGTCCCTCTGCCTCTTGCGAGCTCGATAGCTGACGCACTTTATCTGCCTTGCAGGGCTGTACTGCCGCCATTGTCTTCACCTGTACGTACCAGACCTCCCTCGGAAGACCAATCAGCTGACAGACTGCGCTGCCTTCAGGCATCGGAGCGAGGTCCGTGACATGATCGCCTCACCGAGCCTCGAGTGGACTCGCTCATACTCTCGTGTCTGTGTGATAGCTATGGTACATCCAAGTCAGGCGTCGGCATCTCTGCCATGGGCGTCCTACGACCTGATCTCATGATGAAGGTAAATCTGTTCAGCTCGCTATGCACGCCATCGCACTTGACTGATCGCGCGATGATGGTCTAGTGCATCGTACCTGTCGTCATGGCCGGTATCATTGCTGTGGGTCTCCCTTTGCTCTGCATCTCATCGCACGCTGACGACTGTCTTCGTGTCACAGATTTGTATGCCTACTGCTTCGATCCCGTACCTGGCCTGATCGCGTCACCTACAGATGGACTCGTCGTCAGCGTGCTCATTTCCGGCCAAAGTAAGCTCCCTCCGCACCTCGCAAATGCAGACAGCTGATCAGTATCACCAGTCGAATCGCCTATGGCGCTCTACACGGGCTTCATCCAGCTCGGAGCAGGCCTATCGGTCGGATTAGCCGGTCTGAGTGCCGGCTTTGCGATCGGCATCGTCGGAGATGCAGGCGTGCGAGGCACTGCTCAACAGCCAAGGCTATTCGTCGGCATGATCCTCATTCTCAGTGCGTATCGCTGTCTTCTCCAGCTTCGCGCAGGCTCACCACACCCGTTTCACAGTTTTCGCTGAAGTTTTGGGTCTCTACGGTACAGCTCATCTTGGTCTCGCCGTGGCGCTCTGCTCACTACTGCATGTACAGGCCTCATTGTCGCGCTCATCCTCAACACACGCGCGCAAGAGCATCCTCCTGTGAGTGGCAACATCGAGTCCATCTTACTTCAAAATCCTGACCGCGTTTCCGCGTGCAGTGCTAAACACGAATGCCGAGGCATAGAACGCGCGAAAGGCACAGATGAGCCATGTTCCAGCACGTTGCCCCCAAGGGACGAGACATAGCCTTTGTACTCTCCATCCACGTTGATTGAGCAGCCGCCCTGCCTGCAGCCTGTCTTGAGTCTCGTCGCGTCCTTGTTTGTCATCATCATCGTCGTCAGCCGGCAGCCGGCATCTTGGCTCGGCGTCACTCAGCCGTGCATCGCCCTTTCGACCGACTCGCTGCACACTTAGAGCTCATAGACGCACAGCAACATGTCATGGAAGTTGTCCAAAAGTAGGTTGCACTCCCACCCATTATCTGGCCCGTAAGGCTCAATCTTGGCGCGGGCACTGCAGAGCTCAAGGAGGCCAACATCCTCTCTTCAAGCAAGTCGTCAACTCACTCTGCGCCTAGTACCGCCTCGAGCTCGTCGGCCAACAAGCATGCGCCCTCTCCTGCTTCCTCAGTGAGCGGCGGACACGCTTCGCCCCTGCCTGCTGCACCACCCCAAGGCGTCTTACTCATCAGAGTGATCGAGGCGAAGAACCTCAACCTGCCCCAGGGTACAGCGCTACCTTCTGCAATAGAGACTGCGCTACAGACCCAGTCTGCTCATGTTGGCTCGCCTGGCCAAGCGACCAAAAATCGCGAAAGCGTGCAGCGAAAGTCATGCTGGTACTTGCCCTACCTCGTCCTCAGTAGGTCGGCTCGTAGATACTGTAGCTTGAGCTGATGGCGGCCGTGCAGGTTTTGACAAGAACGACATTCTCGTCGACGCCTTGGGCGGACAACTCACCGCACCCACGTGGATGTACAAAGCCCACTTGTCAGTCTTGCATGATCACAGTCAGACTCAGCATATGCTCACACATGCGCTGCAGTGATGTGTCGAGACGATCGGAGGTCGCGCTGTCTGCTTACCTCAGGACCACGCCGGCAGCGTCAGGCGACGATAGAGAGGATATGGGCAACGATATCTTCCTCGGTGGCATCTCCTTCACCCCAACTTTCGACTCAGAGGTCAGTTCGGTCGTGCGCTCAGCTTTTCATACGATTGTTGAGCGTTCGCGTGACTGATAGCACGCTACGGACGCATGGTACAATGCCACTGGCGGATCAGGGCAATTCCACCTGCAAGTCACGTTCAAGCCGACCGGTGTAAGGCTCATCGCGTCTCACTCGATCAGCTGCTTATCCGTCACGATAGAACGAGGGCTTGTCGATCGATGCGTTTGACCTTCTCAAGGTCATCGGCAAGGGTAGCTTTGGCAAAGTCATGCAAGTGCGCAAGAAAGACACCGGACGAATATACGCGCTCAAGACGATCCGCAAAGCTCACATCGTCTCTCGGTCAGAAGTGACGCACACACTCGCAGAACGGACCGTGCTCGCTCAAGTGAACAATCCTTTCATTGTGCCACTCAAGTTCAGCTTTCAGAACCCCGAGAAGCTATACCTCGTCCTCGCTTTCGTCAATGGCGGAGAACTATTCCATCACTTGCAAAGAGAAGGTCGCTTCAACGAAGAACGGAGTCGCTTCTATGCTGCTGAGCTACTGAGCGCTCTTGAGCATCTGCACCAATTCAACGTCATTTATCGGTACGTCTTTCACCTGATTTGCATGACCAAGGCTTACCATCGAGGGGTGCGGCAGTGACTTGAAACCGGAGAACATCTTACTCGACTATACCGGTCACATCTCGCTGTGCGACTTTGGACTCTGCAAGCTCAACATGACTGAATCAGAGACGACAAACAGTGAGCCTCATGGTTGCATCTGGCGATGGCCGCTAATCTGCCTCTTTTCAGCCTTCTGTGGCACGCCAGAATATCTGGCTCCAGAGCTCCTGCTCGGTCATGGCTATACCAAGGTCGTCGATTGGTGGACGCTAGGCGTCTTGCTCTACGAGATGATGACTGGCCTGCCGCCGTTCTACGATGAGGCGAGGCCGACTCGTGTCGGCGCAAAGCAAAGCTGACATAGAATCGGCCCTGCAGAATGTCAATGAGATGTACAAGAAGATCCTGCAAGACCCACTCCGCTTCCCAGAGGATATGCCGAGCGATGCGCGAACACTACTGACTGGCCTGCTCACGCGCGATCCGGCGAGGCGGCTAGGTATCAACGGATCCGAAGAGATCAAGAGGCATCCCTTCTTCGCAAAACACATCGACTGGAAGAGTCTGCTGGCCAAGAAGATCCAGCCACCCTTTAAGCCTAGTGTGGAATCCGCGATCGACTGCAGCAACTTTGACACCGAATTCACTTCCGAGCCGCCCATGGATTCGGTCGTAGAGGACTCTCATCTGTCTCAGACGGCACAGAACCTCTTCAGCGGCTTCACGTATGTTGGCAATGAAAGCCGTATGGATAGTGTCACTGGACGTTCAGTCTACTGATTTATGTCTATAATATGCATCGTGTAACAAGCGCCGATATGCAGCCTGATTGGATGTATGGCTTTAGCCTGTGAAGATTCGCATCGTCTGATATGCCGCCGCGCCTGCAAACCTGACAATGCTCACTGTGTGCGTGATGAGTCCCTATCCAGACTAGCTTGGCAAGAGACATACTTATGGCAACGAGCACCAGGATGACGAGCATGAAGACACGCGTCCGTCCACCGCCGCCTCCGCCTTCAAATGTCTGTACAGGATCGCCACCTAGCACAATTGAGACGAGAAGCCCATTGGCGAGGACCCAAGCGAGCAGTACGCGTGTGCGAACAGATCTATACCAGTCTTCCGTTTCGCGGTCGCGATCGGACTGACTGCTGACTTTTGGTATAACTGCTGGATTTGTGCGTAGGTGATGTAATGCAGTATCGTATGATCCGTCTGCAAGAAAGCGTCAGTAGGGTAGACATGCGCTCGTGTTCAACTGACCTGTGTCTAGCTGCGATTCTGGCATGGTCATCTCGACTGTGCCCGATGAGGATGTCAGGACGGCAGCGCCCAGATCCATCGTGACAGTGTGAGAGTCTTTCGTGCCCCATGAAAAGTCATGAAGATTGGAGAAAGCATAGGTGTTGAGCACGCAAATGTACGATGGAGCCAGCAGGAGATATTGGGTCATACTCGTCACTGCGCTCGCGTCAATAAGTTTTAGCCGAGTGATAAACAAGCATACCCATATGCCACGGGTCAAGAGCGATGAGACTGGCGAGAAACCATGACCCGTACGTGCAGATGAGCGATAGGAGCATTTGCGAGAAGATAGCTCGAGATGCCGAACCCTCTACTGCTTTGACAATGCAGAAGACCGCGCCAACGGCCATATATAGACAGAGCACCGCGAAAATGACCATGACGGCGGTGTAAGACTTTCGCGAGCCTTGTGGACGATTGCCGAGTGCTAGCAAAAAGCAAGCGATCAGTGTGGCCTGGTATAGCTTTTGCGCAATGATGTTGACAAAGACAATGCCCTTGAGGTTGAGTGAAGGTGCTTCGAGTGCAGTCGTCAGTATGATGAAGAACAGGTAATAGAGAGATAGCGACATAAAGGCAAATACAAGCGACAAGACATTGTAGAGCGTCTCGAACATGAGCAGTAATTTGCGCATCTTGCTGTGGTCCGTCTTGAGAAGTCGTGTGAAGTGCAGGATACTGAACACAGCGCAGAAGAAAGCACCGTTGAGCCATCGCCGCCTTTGCGAGATGAATTCGGCGACATCTGTGGGCACATCGGTCTCGCCTTTTGCATTCTTGACGTACTTGAGCACCCAGGCATGACCAGGACTTGCGACGAGTTCCCAGCACAAAATGCGATCTTCGGCTAGATAGCAGTTGCTCGTAAAGGTGTCGGCGTCTTTACCTGCAAGTGTCTCACCCTTGAAGTAGGTCGCAAGCGGGCCGTGACCGAGACCGTCGTTGCGTAAAGCGACGTAACGATACGCCGAGAAGGCGCCTGGTAGAACGGAGATGTAGCCCAGAACCGACTCGAAAGGCTTGTCGAGGATGTTTGACATCCTATCATGCGATCAGCTAGGTACTGACATGCTCGTCTTGGCGCTTACTTGTACTCATAATCCTGAGCCGCAACGAGCGGATTGAGCAGGCCTGATCGGAACTTGCCCTTCATAGTGACAATCTCGCCGCATGCGCCAGCGACATTCGAGTTGCGATCAAACGCTTTCCAGAGGTGGTAGATCGATTTTGGCCCTGGCAATGTGCCAACATCAATCAGGATCGCAATATTGGGATTTAGCTGTTTTGCCACTGCATTGAAAAGCCAGCGATGACTGTTAATCTTCTTCGCGTTGCGCTCTTTGAGCAAAAGCATGACTTGTGTTGGGCAGATGCCCTTCTCGAGTCCTTTGAACTTCATATTCGGATCGATAGACAGTTGAGTCGTATGCTCGTAAAGGTGAGCCGTAACGATTTTTTCGCCAACAGTGTTCTTCGCGATGCCATCTTGGTAGACACCAAGCGCGCTCAGACTGAGCGAAGGTTAAGTACGTATACCACATATCTGATGAAGCCTACCAGTCCAAGACGCGAGGATGGATCTTCTGGCGACCATCTGCGACAATGCAGACTACGATTTTCTTCCAGCCGTCTTTGCCCCAGACTTTCGACTTGTCGCGCGTACATAGATGAGCGATATTCTTCATGATACCGTGCATGGTGCGACAGAAAAGCACCTCATTCTCCGAGTAGACTGTAACGCCGATGAGGATCTCGCATTCTCTCCGTATCGTTGAGGGTCGGAGATTGAAGCATTGCCTTTCGAAATCGTCTGGATCGCAAGTGACTGCTGAATACCTGCTCTCAAATCATGAGCAGCGGGTCGATGCTGATGTTGAGGAGCATACCGAGTGAACAAGAACTCGTCGTCTTCTCGGCGCGGAAGGAAGCTTTCGAGACGCGTTGGGATTCGCAGATCCAGAACGAGATTGCCTTCTGTGAGCTTGATCTCCTTACGTTTCCTCCTGCGACCGGCTTGTAGACCCGGCGTGACGCCATGAGGGTTGCGTCGTTCTTGCGCACCGACAGGAGCTGGACCGTAGTGTCTGCCTTGGGAAGTGTGCGTATCGGCAGACGTCGTCTTCGACAGGACTGATGACATTGGGTCAAATTTGCCATCATCGTCATATAAGGAGGAAGTAGCAGTGAGTGATGAGGTGGCAGAGTCTGTCGTATTGCCACGCCTGAGCTCAGGAACAACAAGAGGTATATGGGTCAGATTAGGCGGCGGATCGTATGCAGGCGCAGGTTCACTGCCTTGCCATGCGCCGGGGTATGGGTGAGTCTCATCTTCTGTTTTGACATGTACAATGTGTGAACGAGCTTGCGGCTCAGGCTCGTGTTGTGCATACGCCGATAACCTTGACCGCGCGACCGGCACAGGAACAGAGTCGTAGCGCAGACTGTACGCTGACCGTATGCGAGCTGTAGTGGGCGAGTCAGGCGCGGGCTCATCATTCAGCAAGGAGGAACGTTCGGTCTCTCGCGCTGTGCCTATCCGTGCCAGAGTTGGCGTTTCAGCGCCGTACTGGTCTTCGCCCGCTTGCCGCAAGCCATCCTCCCGAGTGCTCGGCAGCGGCCGTCTCGCTCGAGAAGGCGTGCTCGGCGAATCCAGCAGAGTCGAGCGGGGCCGATCAGATGAGCTCTGACGCTGTAGGCCGTACGGATCATTTGTGTCCAAGTCGATCATCGACGGATCGAAGCGAGTGGCCGACGGCTGCCATGCCGGAGCCAGCGCACTCGTTGGCCGCTGTCGGGCTGCTGGCGGTGGTGCGGTCTCCTCCTTACGAAAGAACGGCATGTTTGGTCGGCCTAAACGAAATCAAAAGTTACAGCGCAAGAGAGAAGTCACATGTCGCGCCTGTCACCTGATGGTAAATGTCACCATAGCTTCAAGGGCCAGAGCATCCAGCGAGCGTCGATTAGCGGTCATCAAGGAGGTTCAGCATGCAGATTGACGGCGGCAACAGGCGGCACAGTCGTCCTGCATCGCGCGGACGAAGCTATTCAGATGTGGGCGACCTCATACTGGCAAACTACCGAGAAGCTGATGCGTGATGACGGACGCAGAGGAGTGAGCCGAGCAAGGGAGACAGCGACGCTCCTTGGAAGCATGACCTCTTCGATCCCCTTTCAAATCTCTATCAGCCCATACTGCACCAGAGGAGTGGCACCTTCGGCCGAGACAGGCCTGGGCCTGTCAGAAGAGGCGAGCAAGAGGAGGATCTCTTTGCTCGTCCCACTCCAAAGACCGCCAGCGCCAGCTTGAGACCGTTTGGCTCGGCTACACAGACTCCACCTGCACCTTCGCCGTATGCGCGTCCCGCGAGTGCATCGAATGACTCGCGAGCAGCGATGGACAAGAAGCGCAAGGACCTCGACCTTGCCAGACGGAAAGCAGTCGAAGAGGAGGAATATGCCGCCAATCAGGCTGCCAAGCGAGTCGCTACCGCTCAAGTACCAAGCACCGCCCAAGCACCCGGCAGTCTATCCCTGATGGCCAGAGTGCAGCAGTCACTCTTTGAGCGAATGGGCATGCAAGACCCAAACCCCAAACCGCAAAATCGACCTGCGCGCGCTCGTGCCGAACAGGCCAACCGATCGCAAGACGTTCAAGAGGGCAACAGTATGGATGTGGACATGGTCATCTCACCTGCGCCTGTGCCCAGATCAGCAACAACGAGCAGAAAGCCCGCACTCGGACCTGCGACCGTGTTGATAAGGCACCTCGTCGACGGAACAACGGCAGAGGACATCAAGACCGCCTTCTCAGACTATGGCACCATACTGAGCAGCAAGATACTCAATCCCGGCTCGCCGGACTTGGATGCAGAAGTCATCTTCAAGCTCAGAGTTCACGCAGAGACTGCTGCCAGCGCTCTAGAGTACGTCTTTCGATCGCATGCTCACTTGATGCTGAGTCTCTCGTCATCACAGTGGAGCGATAGCAGACGGCAAGCGGTTGAGCGTGACTGTGCAGCGACCCCCACAGCTAGCGCCCTCGCCAAAGACGCTTGCGATACAACGTCCGCAGAACGGTGCCAAACCGCAAACACCCATCGCACCTGTAATCGCTGCTCGCGAGCTTCTTTCTCAACCGCCTAGGTAGGCTTGTCTTCGTCTATCACAGGAAACGTTTCTAAGACATGTTTGTAGTCGACTACGCTCCGACGCGATACTCGCTCTCGACCCTCGCGCATCTCGTGTGACGCAGCCGATAGCTGAACCAGACCCTCAGGCAGACGACGTCATGGCGATCGAGATGGACGGTGATGACGCTGTTCGACCCGCTTCAGAAGTGCGGCGCGGGCGAGGTGGTCGCAGAGGCAGAGGAAGGGGAAGACATGAAGGCAGCTTCCACAATGACTCGGCGAACAACGTCGCTTCGAAGGATCTCAGAAGTCGACTCGGCTTCTGATTGCCCGCCCTGTGGCTCCGTGTATCGGTACATGCAATCATTGGCAGCAGATTGCAACCCTAGCGTGCACGAGCGTGTTCTGGTGGCGGCCTAGCCGATGAATCTCTGCGGTTTGGCTCATGGTATCCAATCGGAGCTGCGTCTCACGGCGCCCGCTTTGACAAGCGTCACTACTGCAGCTCATGTTAGTCACTATCGCCGAGCTAGGCAACTGCGCGTTCGATACAACAGACAGCGATCTTGCCTACTGCCGTACTGAGGCCTCTTTGAAATGGCTTCGTCCAACAAGACGGAGGACGCCCTGATGACGAGCAATCAAACAGACAGACACAGCAGAGCAATCGGTAGCTGACAGCGACTTGCGTCTGTTCGTGGCGCAACCCCGCTTAGCTCCTGCGATCTTATCCCGTAGCGCAAAGTATTGCGGCATGAGCTTCAAAGTCTGGCGGCCGGGACATTTGCGCCTGTGTGATCGGTGTGGCCGGGCGGACTGCCCAAGCTTCGACCGGAGTGCTTCGTGCTCGATGTGTGCGTTGGCAATCCGGTTCGACTCTGGCTCATGCATTGCGTCGCTCAGATTACACGGACTCAAGGAGGGGATGAGGCGAATTGCACTCGCTGCTGCTCTTGATCGCGTTGTCCGCTTGTCGCAATGAGGTCGCGCCAGTCTGTGAGCGCATCGAGGGGCCCGTGCCGAATGAAGTGTCCTTGCAAGGCAGCCATACTGATCTTGGCTCCGTCTGTGATGAGCTGTTCGACTTGCTCGCGCGCTCGGGTGAGATCTTCGGAGCTGACATCTGGATGATCGCGGTAGAATCGACTGTACAGCTCGCCAGCTTGGTAAGAGGTCGCATCGTCCAGCAGCTCCAGGAGGTCTACTCTGCCCGGTCGTATGAGGGCAGGGTCTAGCAGTTCGACATGATTGGTCGTCATGAACATGATACGCTGAGCCGATGAGCTTGCAACGCCGTCGAGCGCGTTCAATAGTCCAGAGAAAGTGACATTGCCTCTGAAGCCGCCTTCTGCGGTCTGATCGCGGCCGGCAAAAGCAGCATCGATATCTTCAAGTAGCAGGATGCTACGCTCAGGCGCGTTCGCAAGCAGATGGTTGAGCTTGTCGTCGGTCAAGCCTCGCTCGGACAGGTTGAGGACGCAGATGTTATAGTCCAAACTACCGGCAAGTGCAGTAATGAAGGAGCTCTTGCCAGAGCCTGGCGGTCCATGGAGCAAGTAGCCACGCCGATACGGTATGCCTGCGCCGCGAGTTCAGCGATATGCGGGAATTGCTGTGATGTGAAGCGCACCTCGTTCAGCATACCACGTCCCGCGAGCCATAAAGTCGGTGACGTCGTCGACGATGCGCTCTTTCGTGCCTTGATCGAGCACGACGCTGTCCAGCAACCGCCGAGCTCTAGGCTGTCCGAAAGGTCGCCACTCTGGGCCCCAAGCAGTGTAGATGACGGTCTTGCCGACTTGCGCGGCTTTTGCGAGCTCACGCGCTTCTGTGAGCATGACAGAAAACAGCGGTCGATCTCGGGACAGCGTGACGAGGGTGACTGTCTCCCAGGGCGTGCCAGAAGTGAGGTCCATCATTTTGCCATCCCTTTCGCGCTTGATCTACTGCCGGTCTCGTCATCTCTACATCATGACGGGAGAAACGAGGCTTACCTGAAACCAGGCACTTCGCCATCGCAGGTAGTGTGTGCCCGGCCCAGGCACGAGCGTGAAGCTCGTCTCTGCGCCACCGTCACCTCTCGTCTCTTGCGAAGTCTCGACAGCAAGCTGATGACTGTTGAACCGAGTCGCTTGTGCTAGCGCGCTGGGCGAAGTTTGGGCGTCCATCCATTTGAGGAACCAGAGATACGCGGGATCTTTGGAGGAGATCTCGAGTGAGACGAGCATCCTTCGTCTTGCCATCGTCGCTGCCTGGACCATCCCTTTGCGTGCCACAGCAAGCACTGCGCCGACACCCTACGCTCTTGCGTAAGTATTCGAGGGTGCAGAGGCTTCTGGCGAGTGCTGACCATGAGTCCAAAGCCAGCAGAGAAATAGGGGCTGGCACAAAGATGCCACATCAGCATCTTGTGTCTCTCTGCTGAACACGCTGACCTGACTTTTCTGCGAGAAGACCGGCTGCCCATCCTCTGTCACGAGCAGGAGCTCCTTCGATGATCCCTTCTGAGCCTGACGGAGACGGGGGCATGGATGCAGCTTCCGAGTGAGATGGCGGGGAAGGACTCGGCTGGGCATGTTGCGGCCGGGTGGGCAGCTTGAACATGCCTCCTCTGGCCGGTCCAGTGATCGACGATCGAGCGTAGCAACACAAACGGCGCGTCGTCTGCTCGCCTCGACGTCTCGACGACGAGTTCGCTGCTCGGTAGGCGCTCAGGCAGACTGTCAGCTGTCGAGCGCCGAGCATGGACAGCCTCAGTCGGTTCTATACCGGCTTGAGAGGTCCTGCAGGTCAGCCGCAGTCTGCAGAGACGACCATCGACAAGCTATGCGACCGTCTCGCCAACTCGACCGTACCTGAGGACAGGAGGGCCGCTCTGCTCGGTCTCAAGGGTCTCAGCAGGGACTGGAAGGCTGTCAGTCCTCGCTCGCTCTGCAAAAGTACAACACGCTGAGCGTCAAGTCGGTCTGACAGGAAGTAGGAACGTCTGCCATACCCATCCTACTCGACGTGCTGCAACGGGAAGCCTTTGAGGATAACGAGACAGGCAAGGCAGTCCTCGAGACGCTCAACATTCTCTGCGAGGAAGATGAGGCCGCCAACACTTCTGCTGGTCGCGTAAGCCCTGCATCGCCTGCCGACGGTGTCATCGCCATCGCTGAGACGCGTCAGACAGTACGCAAGAGAGCATGGTCCGGGAGCGCGCAACAGCGAGCGGTTCCTCTCTGATGAGCGACCGATGCATGCTCTCATCGCTCTGCTCAGGTCACAGCATTTCTATGTTCGCTACTTCTCGCTACAGCTGTTTGGAACACTGCTGGGCAACAAGGCCGAAGCAGTACAGAAATATGTACTCACTGCGCCCGGAGGACTCGGCAGACTCGTGGAGATATTGGAAGACAAGCGGGAGATCGTACGCAATGGTGCGGCTCCATCGTGGCAGACGGGATCGCGGCTAAACACAATTCGCAGAGGGACTGCTCCTCATCATCTCGCTTTCCTCTACGAATGCAGACATACAGAAGATCATTTCCTTCGAAGGCGCATTCGACAAGCTCTTCGCCATCATCGATAGAGAAGGCGGCATTGCTGCCGGCGGCATCGTCGTGCAAGATTGCTTGGCTGCCATCGTCGGCCTCCTGCGATACAATGTTTCTAATCAGGTCAGCAATCGCTTGCTGTCTCGCTCTGCATGCTCACATCCCCGGAGAACTACTTCCGCGAGACTTCTTGCATCCAGCTCATTGCGCCTCTGCTCCTCTTCCCGCCACCCAACGTCCTCGCAACTCCAGACTCCTCCGAAGCGCAGCAAGCGCTAGCCGCCTTTGCCATGCAGCTCTGGAGCGAGCAGAAGATCACCAATGCGCAACATGTACTCACCCTCGTCGGCTTGCTCGTGGGAGGAGCCGGTGAAGGCCGAGCGGCCAATCAAAAAGCCATGCATCAGTCCGGTCTCACCCACTGTCTTGCTGAGCTCGCGCTGGCTTCCAATGCGCCGAGCGACATCAAAGCGCACTCTCTGCTCGCACTCGCAGATGTCATACGCAGCTCGCCACAGAATCAAGACCTCATCTCTGAGCTCTTCGTCTCACCTTTGATACCCGTTCCGCCGACGTTCATCGAGCCGGGCACAAACCCAGAATTTGCAGAGCCAGAATGGCTCAGAGCAGAGCCTGTGCTCGCCACGCTTGCCCTTGTCGCGCTTGCGATAGAAGGCGATCCCGGTCTGCCCGGCAATGCATCTCTCGGACGAGAGGGCCTCCGCGTCAGGGCAGCAGCGACATCTGCCTTTGAGGTACGAACGGCGCCCTCTGCGCCTGCAATGCGCAAGCTGACAGCGTGCCGCTCGGGTGCAGGCTTATGTATACGGAAACCCAGAGGCGCAATTAGCAGTCGCATCCGGGATGGCGCCGACACCGATGAGCAATGGCAAAGAAGTCGATCCTCCACCTGCCACAGCCGGAGCTGTTCTGCTCTCTGGCTTGCGCACCATACCCGTCGTCTCTCCCGGCATTCCCTTCGATTCTCACGGACCGGTCTTCTCAGCTCTCATCTTTGGACACCTCGTACGCAATACGGAGAGCTGCAAGCGGCTAGCTCGAGAGATTTCGTTAGGCGAAGAAGGCACGGATGACAGAGTTTCACTCATCCATCACATTGTAGGCAACCTCATGATGGCCCAGAGGGAACAATCGCAAGGCTCGACCAGTGCAGAAGGTGCTGCTCTGGCTGTGGAATGGTCCCGCGTCATGGTGGCCTACCTCGTCACGCTCTGTGTCTGGTGTTGGGAGAGTCCCAAATCAGTCAGAGAGTTCCTCGACGAAGGTGCCAACTTACAAGTGGTCAGCTGACTTGTCGTGAGCTGCGTGTATCTCGGCTTACCGAGCAATCTGCTGGCTGACAGCTCATCCAACCCATTACTCAAGCATCTGGCGTCGATCCCGTCGTACAGGGCCTCTGTGCATTTCTGCTCGGCATCTTGTACGAGTACAACAGAGAGCCAGGCGATATCACGAGGTATAGCATCGACAGATCTCTGCTGGACTGCGAGCTAATGCAAGCATACAGAGCAAAGCTGCAGCCGATATTGAACAGCCGCGTTGGTCCAGATCAGTTCGTTAGCAGAATACTGCGTCTGCGAGAAGATCCACGCTTCAAGAACGTCGGGCCAGATGTTATGGAGATCCGTGGCGAAGGTCTTGACGATCAATATGCGCTCGAAGAAGGCATATGGTTCGACTGGGCCTTCATCGAGTTCCTGAAGAATAATTATTGTAAGCTGTCGATCCTCGCGTCATCAGCGCACGCTGATCATTCTATAGTGCCAGTTCAAAGAGCAATACTGCAAGACCCGGGGTCTGCAGCCGGTGCACGTAAGGGACCGCGAAGCCGTATTGAATTAGCTGAATCTTTCCTCACGCAGGACCTCTAGGGGACTCTGCAGAAGCAGAAGAGATGGTCAGCAACTTACGATCTACAATTGCGACTCAGAATAAAGATCTCGATGCGCTGCAAGACAAGCTCGCCACGACGGAAGCAGATCACGAGGAAGAGCGTAAAGCACTGGGGCGGGAGCTCATATCGCACCGCGAACAGCTCGAGGCTGCGCGGTCACAGATAAAGGCTTTCGACGAGCATGTTGCTCAGTTGGAGGCCGCAGCGAGAGCGGTCGAAGAGGAAGCTGTTCAGCTGCGGGAAGAGTTAGCGCAAGCACAGAGCAAGAGTCACGCCCTCGAAGCGGATGTCAGAGACCTCACTACGGCGAAAGAGGAAGCGGAGAAGGAACAAGAGGATTTGCTCGTTCTGCTTGAGGATCTCAGCAACAAAAGGCGAGAAGACAAGGCAAGGATGCGCCAGGCGCAGCTCGAGGTGTCCGATGACGAAGAAGAGCTCGAGCCTCAGGAGGAGCAACCGGAAAGCTAATGAAAGTCACGACGGCCTGATGAGCCTTGTAATCAATGGCTGTACATGATCACTGCACGCCGCTAATCGCTCAGCTCTTCGATGAGAGACGCATCGCCGTTGAGTGCAGCAAGTTTGGCTGCCGTCTTGGCCGGTGTGGGGAACGCTTGATCGCGCCTCTTCTGCGGTATACGACCTGTTGAAGGTACTTTGGGACGCATGGGCTTGAACCTGACGTCAGAAGCAGCATCATCGATAAGTTTGAGCTCTGTGCGTAGTCGGGCGCGGTAGACTGGCTGCATCAGACCAATCTGAAGCTCGATAGCATCTGCTGTCAGAGGCACAAATGGGACGGGTTCATCGTCCTCTTCCGCGTCACCATTGACATGCCTGAAGACAGCCAAATTTATTAGCCTGATGAGAGCAATCAGAATATACGTGACTGACTCTGCTTCTTCCTTCTTCATAATGACTGGCTTCTTCTCGCCTGTAAACAGCCTCTTGGGGATCTTGAAAGAAGACATGCCGAGCTCCTGGTCGAGTCCAAGCTCTTTGAGACCGAAGAAGTCTTCGCCGAGCTCTGCCGCGTATTGACCCATAGCGATCGCTTCGCCGTCTCCAGCAAGCATGTCTGTATCGTCCACGCATTGCTCTCTGGGCTCATTGAGCATATCGTTGCGCGCTTGCTCGAGCTTCTTCTGGAGCTCGAGCATTCGGCCGCCTTGCTTAATCAGATCTTCCGAAATATACTCTTCAAGCGCTGCACTCGATGCGATGCCGTTCGTGCGCATAACTTGGCCAAGTATTGACTGCTTGCCTCATCAGACAGGCAGCAAATTGGAAGCGATGTGCACATACCAGTGGCGAGAGTGCACGACCATACCGATCACAGAAGAGACGCAGCGTCCGGCCGACATTGTTCATGTACTCAATGATGACACTCATGAGCATGTCGAGTGCGCTTGCAGCGCAACCTGCTCTGCTAGTCAGACACGCCAACGTGATCCACCGCAAGCGTACCATCAAAGCCTGCATGACTGAGCATCTTGGCGCAAATCTTCCGCAGCACGGCGATGTCGATCGCTGGCGTGAGAGCGCTTTCTAAGATGTCCAAGCGCGGCACGTCATTTATATAGGCAGGCTCGTCTATTTGCATAAAGTCGTCGTCTTTTGAATCATCGAGGCCCTCTTGATCAACCGAGCTGTGTATGGATTGCGTGACAATCTGCCGATGTAGATTTTTGACATGCTTGAGTGTGCTCAGGTTACGATCGAGATGAGCTTCTAAGCCTGTCGTTGGCTCTACTGACCGCGTCTTCTGATGCTTCCGCGGTGAAATCTCTTCTGGCGCAATAGAGTTGACGAATGGCAGCTCGGGTATACTGGATGTCGTGAAAGCATCTGCCGCCATCTGCTCCCAGTAGAAGCGATCGACGTCTTCTGGACCGGCTGTGATGCTTTGCACTCGCGCTATCGCTTCGTTCTTCATGTCGACCGCGTAAGTATCGAGCGTGACACTGGAGGTCGACGCAGTAGGGCGCATGGCCGTGCTCGAGGCAGCCTGAGACGTCTCGACTGCACTGGAACCGAGATAGTATGACTGGAAGCGAGACATGCTTTCTGGGGTTCGAACGACAGCAGGCTTCTCTTCAAATGGCAACTCTGCCCGGCCGAGCTTGCGCTTGTTGAGCTGTCGCAGAGAATCAGAGCAGGCTCATACATGTAGCATGAGACCGCTCACAGATTGTCTCGGCCTGTTCCTCGCATGTAGCAGATTGTCTTGTCCACTGACGCTCGGAGTGCCGTCTCGCACTTCTGCAGGCGTACCAGTAGAAGCGGAAGCAGTCTCGAGCGTCTTTGCGCCAGTCTCGGCCTGCCCATCTGCACCTTTCCGACTGCCCAAACCTTTCCTTGTGGCAATCGTATCATCCTCGTCGCCATCTTCGGATTCACCCTCTGCATCCTCATCGACAAGTCGCGCATTGGCGGCAGGCGTATTGTCTGATATAAACTCGAGCAACTGGTTCGACTTTTGCCGCAGTAGCTGAGCAGATCTTCGGAGAGGATGAGTCTGTCATACAGGCCGACCTCTGTGTGAGTTCGAGCCACAGAAAGGTACGACGACGGACAGGTAGTGAGTTATAGAGCAGGCAATTGTTCCATATCAGATTGAGATCGTCGGCGAAAGCTTGCTTATCCTTGTACTGCTGTCCCTTGACCTTCTTGAGTATAGTGCCGAGGTCCATGGGCTTCTTGATGACTGCCAGCGCCCACTAAGAGCCAGCAAGCTTGTCAACGCGTCAACGCGTACCGTTGTAATAATCTGG
This sequence comes from Mixia osmundae IAM 14324, assembly GCF_000708205.1. Classification (NCBI taxonomy): domain Eukaryota; kingdom Fungi; phylum Basidiomycota; class Mixiomycetes; order Mixiales; family Mixiaceae; genus Mixia; species Mixia osmundae. The sequence goes on from NW_014575547.1 coordinate 149,974, forward strand.
TGCCTCTGCCTTGCGGACTCGTTGTAGGAACGGCGTGGAATGTTCCTGCCACACTGTATGAGATTGTTTGTAGATAGCAATGCCGGGCGAGCGTACAGTCCATGCTCTGAGCTCGTTGACGATGCGTTCGAGCGTCTCATAGAATTCCTGAGAGCTCGTCTTGTCATCCTGCGTGACGTTTCAGCATGGCGCGCAGAGCCGAGAGTCGGGGACGTACGACTCCATCTCTGGCTTCGGCGACGAGCTGCTTGAGCTCGTAGGCAGAACGAGCCCCCCTGCCGTGCGATCGACTATAGTTGTCGATTGCCTCGAGCAAGTACTGTTCGTCATGACGCAAGAGTCAGTGCACTGTGCGTGAAAGTCTCGCCAGGGAGCGACAGGCGACACTACCTTCATCCTGAGGGCGGCAAGCCCAGCCTAGAGCCGTTCAGCAGTCGCTCGCTGGTGTGTTTCAAAAGCTTTGACGGGCTCCTTGCTATTTGTTCCTTCGCGCGTACGAAGAGGAAGCCAGGCGGCGCCGCCGAGTGTGAATGCAACACTTGCGCAAGGCTGTCGATGATGGGAGACCTGACTACCGCGAAGGTATGCCGAATCTCGCGTGTGATCAGGCAAGCTGACTGGCCAGCGCAGAGGACGGTCTGCGCAAGGTAGTGCCATACGCTTACACTTTCCAAACCTACGTCAAGCAACGATGGAAAGGCCGCAAGATCCTCGAAATCTTTTCTACCGAGTTCAGAGACCGTAGTCCTGCCTACTATGCTTTCGCGCTCGAGCAAGGCGTCGTGAGAGTCAACGATGGCGTCATCGGCCCTGACTTTGTCCTCGTCGACGGACAGCTCATCAGCAATGTCATCCATCGTCACGAACCTCCCGTCGCTGCTGGGCCCATACAGATCCTCGCTCGAGATGATGTGCGAGGCATACTCGTTGTCGTCAAGCCTGGCAGCATGCCCGTTCATCCTACAGGCCGCTACAACCACAACACGCTCCTGCATATCTTAAAGTACGAGCACGGTTTTGAAGGTGTCTACAGTACGCAACTCATTCAGAAGGAGTTCATGACAGCAATTGATGACTCCGAGCGTCTTCAGCGAACAATCGGCTCGATCGACTGACGAGCGGTGTCATGGTCTGTGGCATGACGCCTAAAGCCATGTCCAGGCTCGGCGAACTATTTGGCACAGAAGGCGCAGTTAGGAAGTACTACGTCTGTCGCGTCGTGGGCTGCTTCCCAGAGTACGCAGACCAATTTGCGTCTCGGGTCCGAGCTGATGCGACGTGCAGGGAGCAAGTCATCAGCGAGGAGCCGCTACTTTGCATAGATCGTCAGATGCAAGCGAATATCTCACCTGGCTTAACTGTGTCTGATTACTCCATCGCATTGCAGTGGTATCAGCGTCGTTCATCCAGAAGGTCGTCCCTCAAAGACAATCTTTCAGCGGCTCTCGTACCACGCTGGCACTGACACCTCTGTCTTGCATTGTCAACCTGTGACCGGGCGCAGCCACCAAATTCGAGTACACTTGCAATACATGGGGTTTCCCATCGCAAACGATCCAGTCTACAATAGTACGACAGCATGGGGCAAAGGTAACGGCAAGGGCGGTGTGTTTATAGATGCTAGCAACTTGGGCAAAGCGCCTACCATGCAGACCGCTATCGAACAATCGATCGCTTCTCACAAGGATCAGCAGGAGCAAAATGGGCGCAAGACCAAGCGAGATATGCCCGGTCGACCGCCGCCCAAGGAAGGCGGCGAAGAGCCCGGTTATGGATCAGGCGTGGATCTATCGGCTGAAGCCAGGCATGCAATCATCACCTTGCGAAAGCACAAAGACATGGACGACCGGTTCGCGAGGGAGCGTGACATGACGCTTGCGCCTAGTCGAGGTTTCGTATCGAACGACAACGACCTGACAAAGGATGTGCTACACGATGCAGACGGACCGTACTGCGTACGGTGTCACCTGCCACTGCTGCCCGATCCGCGACCAGATCAGCTGTTCATTTGGCTCCACGCCTTACGCTACTCTTCCGAAGATTGGGATTACTCGAGCGAGCTGCCCACTTGGGCTAGGGAAGACTGGCAGCCTGATGCTAACACCAGCAAACACGTGACTGGAGGCAGCCAAAATGAGTAGATGCATCGAGCCGCCAAATTGTTGTTGTCATTCTTCTGCAGATCTTCTTGGATCAGGTTCGCTTTCGCTCAGTCACTTGATAGATTCGAGGTCGTCATACTCTCTTGA